>NC_036844.1:30565632-30741485 GCF_002910315.2 Salvelinus sp. IW2-2015
GACCGCCTCTGTTTCCACCTGCTTGTGTCTTCCTCCATGTCACTAGCTAGCCAGCTATAGCTAACTGTAGCTAGCTACCTGACATGAGTGCTAGCTAGCTATGTTAGCTTACTAGTGTAACGGATGTGAAATGGCTAGCTTAGTTAGCGGGTACGCGCTAGTAGCGTTTCAATCAGTTACGTCACTTGCTCTGAAACCTAGATTAGTGTTGCACCTTGCTCTGCAAGGGCTGCGGCTTTTGTGGAGCGATGGGTAACACGCTTCGTGGGTGACTGTTGTTGATGTGTGCAGAGGTCCCTGGTTCGCGCCCGTGTCGGCGAGGGGACGTACTAAAGTTAACTGTTACATTGATGCTGTTGACCGGATCACTGGTTGCTGCGAAAAGGAGAGTTGAAAAGGGGGTGAGTGTAACGGATGTGAATAGGCTAGCTAGTTAGCGGGTACGCGCTAGTAGCGTTTCAATCAGTTACGTCACTTGCTCTGAAACCTAAGTAGTGTTGCCCCTTGCTCTGCAAGGGCTCGGCTTTTGTGGGAGCGATGGGTAACGACGCTTTCGTGGGTGTCAGTTGTTGATGTGTGCAGAGGGTCCCTGGTTCGCGCCCGTGTGTCGGGGCGAGGGACGTACTAAAGTTATACTGTTACATTGATGCTGTTGACCGGATCACTGGTTGCTGCGGAAAAGGAGGAGGTTGAAAGGGGGTGAGTGTAACGGATGTGAATGGCTAGCTAGTTAGCGGGTACGCGCTAGTAGCGTTTCAATCAGTTACGTCACTTGCTCTGAAACCTAGATGTAGTGTTGCCACCTTGCTCTGCAAGGGCCGCGGCTTTTGTGGAGCGATGGGTAACGACGCTTCGTGGGTGACTGTTGTCGATGTGTGCAGAGGGTCCCTGGTTCGCGCCCCTGTCAGGGCGAGGGGACAGTACTAAAGTTATACTGTTACACTAGGTACATTAATAGCTTTAGGTTGGTTGTTTTTAAGCTCAACTTCAAGATTTCCACCAAGGACGTTGCCTCACCGAACATCACTCTTCCTGAGTCATCACTTTTATGAGACCGTATACCACGGATATTACAAAACATTTATTTTTACTGTTCTAATTACGTTTGTAACAAGTTTATAATAGCAATAAGGCACCTCGGGGGTTTGTGGTATATGGCCAATATACCACGGCTAAGGGCTTTATCCAGGCACTCTGCGTTGCGTCGTGCGTAAGAACAGCCCTTAGCCATGGTATATTGGCCATATACACCCCCCCAGGCCTTATTGCTTAAATAAGCAAAACTAGGGCTAACAACTATAAACATTAAGAGCTTAGGCAAAGAAATCTAACAAGTGGTTTGGACAACAGTTAGTGAGCTAGTAAGCTCCATGTGTAAACAAGAAGTGGAAATGGGGGGTTGTCACTGGACCAACAAAGGGATGGGGCACTTCACAAAAGCATACTATAGTCCTTCTCTAGACTAAGACCTCAGGGGACTAAAGTGTCTAAGGAATGGATCCAGAATGTCTCTCTGGAACTTCGGTGTTTGTCGACATCACCACAGCGTTTGTTTTTACTGACTTGTTCAATTCCAAAATAAAAAAACTCACGAAGTGAGTGTCTTCTCTCTTTGAAATGGAGGGCCACTGGGCTGTTGGGTTCAGCACGTAGAATGGCCCTTCGGTGCTCACACATTCTAGTGCGTAACTAGATGTAAAATATAGATCAGGTGTCCGCAGGAGGCTGATTCTACCTAGGTGTTACCTAGAGCTGAGTCTGAGCATAGAATATGCCAGTTTTTAATGATGCTTAGTAGTTCTGGACTTTTGGGTATAGGTAGTGGCCATTTGGATATGGAGGTCTTGCTCTCTAGGGCTTGTGGGCTTGCTCAGTAGTTGTGCTCTAGGAACATCCAGGACCTCAGCGACTTTAGGTCACCCTTGTAGTAAAAAAAATGTAATCAATGTAACGTTTCCAGATGACCAGGATCTCGAGAAAAAAAAAAAAAAAAAAAAGTGTTGGACATCTCATTTAGAATGTGAGCTTTTTCATCACTAGGTGGAGACATTAACCATAGCACACCACACCCTGACTACCAACCTGTTTGGTCTACGACAGTCTCTCATTAGCACCACCAGTTGAAGAGAGTTTTCTCCCTAATAGTCTTCCCCATGCCCTATATGAACTTGTCCATTCCCTTTGTGATTATTCTGAAGGCCAATCTTTTAAATTTGTCTAATAAAACGACGTATTTTTAATGGTGAGCGAGCGTTGCGCATTTTCCTGTCCAATGAGACCTGCTACACTGGAAGCATAACTAGCAGAGTGCGAATCATTTTATTCTATTGCTGCGGGTCGAAATCTTATTCTGCTAACCCTCCGAAAACTGGACACAGGAATGTGCTTGCAATGTTCCAATGAAACGTGTCTAGAACATTAATATTGAATATTCTGAGAACATGGTAACCACGTAGAAATTATATTATTTAAATGTGAAACTGTGTGAGTCACCAATGCCCCGCAACCGTTCCCACATGCAGGGTGGGGGAGGCGGCCTACAATGAGGGAAAACATGAACTTCGACACTCAGGCCTAAACAACTCTAGGATACCTTGAAAAATGTTAGGAAAAAAATGTCAGGCGACATTCAACAATGCAGAAGATTATTATCGTAGTGTGCACGCCGTCGCTACTAGCGCTCCCACTGGTTGCCGTGGCGACGCGTGGCGACGCACTGTGGTGGCTCGCTCGACAGTTTGTGTGATGTGAAACCTGGGGCACTACGAGGAGCCTTCGACCACAAGTCTATCTGTTTACTCGTGACAGGTGCAGCATCTACAGTAGGCCTACCGGTATGCTAATTTATAGTGTATGTATTGTCTGTTGTCAAATAGGCCATGCACATTTCTAGCCAGGGTATCTGAGACACTATCGGGACAAAGTAGCCTACAATTCACTAATTAGGTGAACTGAAAAATGTGCATGATTATAGAAAAGTTGGTTTGTATGAGTTCCATGAGTCTAGTAGATTGTGTAATGGAAGTCAATGACTGCTCAGTCATTTTGACAATGTGAAGGCCTACAGTCAGTAGAGTGGCATCAACTCAATGTTTCACCTCTGCCTAATCATCTTTGAAATATGGGCATTCATGTGAATGTCCCTAGGCTAACCCCCAGCAAATGTGTTGCAAAATTTAGTACAAACCACTATCCCTTTTGTATGTTGATATGGTTGATAGATTTCCTGTCAACTACACCCACCTGCATCCTGGCCAAGACTGTGTACTTGTATACTAGGCTACAATTACACCAGAGCAAGAGGGAGAGAGAATAGCCTTGCTATTGAGAGAGGCCGCTGTAGGCAGACCTGGCTCTCAAAAGAAGACAGGCTATGTGCACACTACCCACAAAATGAGGTGGAAACTGAGCTGCATTTCCTAACCTCCTGCCAAATGTATGACCAAATTAGAGACACATATTTCCCTCAGATTACATAGATCCACAAAGAATTCAAAAACAAACCCAATTTTGATAAACTCCCATATCTATTGGGTGAAATACCAGTGTGCCATCACAACAGCAGTTTACTGTTAATTTTATATTGTTTATTATACTTTTGTTTATTATCTAGTTTACTTGCTTTGGCATTATGTTTCCCATGTCAATAAAGCCCTTTGAATTGAATTGTTAGAGAGAGAGCGAGAGAAAGACAGAGACAGAGAGAGACCTGTAGGCATGCAGGCTGGTGCCACCTGTGTCCCAGCCTCTGTTTCCAATACAACTCAAATCTTTGTTTCAACATCCATTCAAAACCAATAAACACCCACCTGAATAGGGTAGATGCATTTAACACCAATAACTGACCACCTGAATATGGTTGATGCATGTGTCAGCATAATAGACATGGGTCTCTACTGGTGACTCCCTCTGATAATCCAATGAGGCTTATATATGGCTGTTGAATACTGCTCTAAAATGTTAATCTTACTTTATTGTCCTCACTGTCTGATTGAATGTGTTTTGTGTAGATTCTGAGGTGGTGGACAAGCAGTTGAAAACCATGTTGTCCAACAGCAGTATCCAACTGTTTGATGTCCGCAATCCAGATGAGTTTGAGGCTGGACGTAATCCTGGCTCCACCACAATGTTCTGCCCCACTGGGCACATACTGGTTGAACTAACATTGTTTCCAAATGACATTGAACCAACGTGGAATAGAGCAGATGTTGAATTGACGTCTGTGCCCAGTGGAGTGTGAGACACACACACCACATATATGTTTTGTGTTTGTTTGTTTACAGCGCTTTAACAGGTGTTACCATAGGGGTATGCTACAGAGGAGATTCAATTAGACAGCTACTTTCAATAAACAACCAGAAATAACTATAGATTTTCTGGTTCATTACGAAAACTAAACTTAGATATTTATTTTTGGTTGCTCAGTCAATTAGACCATGCCAATTTCAAGCTGATCTTTCTAAAATATAAAAAGTTATTTAAGAATATTTAGGCATGTTAGCTGGCTAACTCATTGATCCTGCTTTGTAGTATACCCCTCAGGGTTGAAATGTACTTGCTGTTGTTATGATTCATGTTGTCATGTATTTTTTAAACTGCTAGTTAGTTCAACCAGTGTGTGCCCAGTGGGACGGGACATTGTGGTGGAGCCAGGATTACGTCCAACCAATTTCCCATTTTGGGTCAATAAAGTGAACTACTACTAACAGTTCGGGTACTGCAGGAGGCTCTGAGGCTGAGCCCAGACCAGTTCAGAGTACGAGGCCCTCTTAATGAGGATCCCAGCATTGTGGTCTTCTGCCACAGGGGTCGCCGGAGTGCCACTGCACTTGACGTAATGTGGGCTCTGGGCTTTAGCAAGTAAAGACCATTTACAATCACCTTTCTGTCTGCTAGCATCCTAACCTGAGTGATGTACTCATACATATCAGTGTTGATACTACACTACGTTCATCTCCTGGTCATTCATCTCTCCTAGAGCTCGTCATTACAGTGGAAGATACAGTGACTGGGTCCAGCGTGAAGAGCAGTGAGGTGTACTGTACACTCTTAGAAAAAAATGCTATATAGAACCTAAAAGAGTTCTTTGGTTGACCATTGAAGAACCCTTTTTGGTTCCAGGTAGAACCCTTTTGGGTTCCATGTAGGAACCTTTCCACAGGTGGTTTTAGATGGAACCCAAAAGGGTTCTACCTGGAACTGGTTCTACCTGGAACCAAAGAGGGTTCTCCTATGGGATGGGCTACATCTAAGTTTACTCTCAAGCAACATTGGCAGCTGTTTTAAAGACTGACTGTCTGTAGTGAAGACATTGTGCCTTTGTAAACTTTTATAAATTCCATCCAACCTGTATACCCCAGGCCCAGACTACAAAGACTACAAAAACAGCCTGGATCAAATGTGAGTAATCTCATTACCATACAAACCCATCACATCTCTGCTAGAGGCCCTAAACAATTTATCAGACTTGGCCTATTGCAAATTATATCTCTCAGTCCTAAAGCTGGTATTACAAACAGTAAGATAGATAGTATGAGTTTAACAGAGACCTGGTATTACAGACAGCAAGATAGATGCTATGAGTTTAACAGAGACCTGGCTGAGACTTGATGAGTATGTGTCTCTAAATGAGGCATCTCCAATGGCTTTTTTAAACTCACAGACATCTGGTGAATCAGGTGGTGGGATAGCCATGATACATGAGCCTGGACACCGTTTAAAACCTACTGCTGCTACTGACTTGTACTCCTTTGAGGTACTCACTCTGAACTATACTATGCCAATGGCAAAATACTATTTGAATGATTGTATTATTGGCACTGTTTATAGACCACCTGGTCCTTATACTAAGTTTTTGACAGAAATTGCTGATTTTTTTTTATCAAGCCTTGTAATCCTATCTGACAAAATAGTATTTGTAGGTGATTTTAATGTACAAGTGGACAATAACAGTGATGCTCTGGGAATAGTGTTTTCCTCTCTTATAGAGTCTTTTGGCTTTGCTCAGAATGTATCCGTGCAAAGCCACGGGAAGTAGGGGTGCACCCCTGAATTTGTAAAAAAAAAAAATATATATTTCTTTAAATGTATTAACAACAGTATCTTGCAGGATTCATTAGTTGGAATTGTAAGAGTTGTTGCCCTGTCCCTTTCTCTGCGATCGTCGTTCTAATGGAATCCAGAAAGAACAAAACCCTGTCCTCAAACATTTACAGTGCCTTCGGAAAGTAGTCAGACCCCTTGACTTTTTCCACATTTTGTTACATAACAGCCTTATTCTAAAATATATATATTTTTAAATTATTCAGAAATCTACACACAATACCCCATAATGACAAAGCAAAACCAGGTTTTTATACATTTTGCAAATGTATAAAAAACAAAACCAGAAATACCTTATTTACATAAGTATTCAGCCATTTTGTGTGAGACTCGAAACAGGTGCATCCTGTTTCCATTGATCATCCTTGAGATGTTTATACAACTTGATTGGAGTCCACCTGTGGTAAATTCAATTGATTGTACATGATAGGAAAAGACCCATAACATCCACATGAAATTAAATATTTTTCTTGATCAAATAACATAGAAAACAATCCTTTTTTGTGCAGTATTAATTTACCATCCTTACAAACCACTTAATTTAAATGTACATTACTGTATTGAACATAGGATGGTCATCTAGGTTTGTACCTGTAGACTTTCCATCACCATGAAAGAAAACAATGTTCAATACAGTATTTGAGTACATTGAGACATCAAAGGGTTTGTGATGATATGATGTGGCTCAGTTGGTAGAGCATGGCGCTTGCAATGCTAGGCTTTTGGGTTCAATTCTCACGGGGGACCAGTATAAAATCTATTACAATGTATGCACTCACTACTGTAAATTGCTCTGGAATATAATGTCTACTAAAATGTAAAATTAATGAATAGACCATTTTCAGTTATCACATAGAAACAACATGACGGATGATTTACTCTTACAACCGCCCTAGATACAGTGGCACCTATTAGAAAGAGAAAATGTACCCTAGAAAAGCTTGCCCCCTGGTACACTGACCATACCCGAGCCCTGAAGTGTGCCGCCAGAAAGCTAGAGCATAAATGGCATTCCTCCAAGCTTGAGGTATACCGGCTGCCATGGCAAGACAGCATCACCGAATACAAGCAAGCCCCAGCATGCGTCCTACTTCTCTAAATTAATAGATAACAAAAAGAACCCTAGATTTTTCTTCAGCACTGTAGCCAGCCTCACAGAGAAGCAGGCCCCAGCCTGCCCGAGCCAGCCTCACAGGGAAGCAGGACCCAGCCTGCCCTGAGCCAGCCTCAAGAAAGGCAGGCCCCAGCCTGCCCCTGAGCATTTTCTAGCCTCACCGTAATGATTTATTAAAAAATTTTTTGAGAAAAATTACAAATTAGAGCTAAAATCTCAAAGAATCCATCTGCTATGCCACAAACCCTACGGAATTATGAGGAGACCACAGCTATTCTAGATTGTTTAACACCCCTGATTTATGATGACATGGTTGAACTTATGAAGCACTCCAATCAATCAATCAATCAATAAAAGTTATTTAAAAGCCTTACATCAGCTGTTGTCACAAAGTGCTGTACAGAAACCCAGCCTAAAACCCCAAACAGCAAGCAATGCAGGTGTAGAAGCACGGTGGCTAGGAAAAACTCCCTAGAAAGGCCAGAACCTAGGAAGAAACCTAGAGAGGAACCAGACTATGAGGGTGGCCAGTCCTCTTCTGGCTGTGCCAGGTGAGAGATTATAACAGAACATGGCCACAGATGTTCAAATGTTCATAGATGACCAGCAGGGTCAAATAATAATAATCACAGTGGTTGTCGAGGGTGCAACAGGTCAGCACCTCAGGAGTAAATGTCAGTTGGCTTTTCATAGCTGATCATTCAGAGTATCTCTACCGCTCCTGCTGTCTCTAGAGAGTTGAAAACAGCAGGTCTGGGACAGGTAGCACGTCCGGTGAACAGGTCAGGGTTCCATAGCCACAGGCAGAACAGTTGAAACTGGAGCAGCAGCATGGCCAGGTGGACTGGGGACAGCAAAGAGTCATCAGGCCAGGTAGTCCTGAGGCATGGTCCTAGGGCTCAGGTCCTCCGAGAGAGAGAAAGAAAGAGAGAATTAGAGAGAGCATACTTAAATTCACACAGGACACTGGATAAGACAGGAGAAATACTCCAGATATAACAGACTGACCCTAGGCCCCCGACACATAAACTACTGCAGCATAACTACTGGAGGCTGAGACAGGAGGGGTCGGGAGACACTGTGGCCCCGTCCGACGATACCCCCGGACAGGGCCAAACAGGCAGGATATAACCCCACCCACTTTGCCAAAGCACAGCCCCCAAACCACTAGAGGGATATCTTCAACCACCAACTTACCATCCTGAGACAAGGCTGAGTATAGCCCAGGAAGATCCGGTGTCCTGTGTGAATTTAAGTATGCTCTCTCTAATTCTCTCTCTTTCCCTCTTTCTTTCTCTCTCTCTCTCTGAGGAGCTGAGCCCTAGGACCATGCCTTAGGACTACCTGGCCTGATGACTCCTTGCTGACCCCAGTCCACCTGGTCGAGCTGCTGCTCCAGTTTCAACTGTTCTGCCTGCGGCTATGGAACCCTGACCTGTTCATTGAACGTGCTACCTGTCCCAGACCTGCTGTTTTCAACTCTCTAGAGACAGCAGGAGCGGTAGAGATACTCTGAATGATCGGCTATGAAAAGCCAACTGACATTTACTCCTGAGGTGCTGACCTGTTGCACCCTCAACAACCACTGTGACTATTATTATTTGACCTTGTTGGTCATCTATGAACATTTGAACATCTTGGCCATGTTCTGTTATAATCTCCACCTGGCACAGCGATAAGAGGACTGGCCACCCCTCATAGCCTGGTTCCTCTCTATGTTTCTTCCTAGGTTCTGGCCTTTCTAGGGAGTTTTTCCTAGCCACCGTGCTTCTACACCTGCATTACTTGCTGTTTGGGATTTTAGGCTGGGTTGCTGTACAGCACTTTGTGACAACAGCTGATGTAAGAAGGGCTTTATAAATACATTTGATTGATTGACAGCCAAATAACCATTTTTTTCTAATAGTGTAGTGTGACTGTTTAAATTATGCTGCAGGGCCATTCTGTGCGTTTGAGAGACATTGAATTCCTTTTTATTACAAAACACAAGATATTTAGGATGCAGAGCCGGCACAATAAGACTGGTTTTACAATGATCAAATCTAACATTAAATCTTAACTTCAGAATAGGGGAGATGCTAAACTGGAAATTGTCCCAAACCAAATATTTAACTGCTTTTGTGTCAGTGAGTGTGTATACAGTATATTGTGTCTTTATGAATACATGTCTTTGTTTGTATTTTATTCTGTTTGTATGAGAGTGCAGTATTCTCTAGCTCTTCCTCAAGGCAGAGGAGGCAGTAGCTGGAATTCTGGGGAGGCGAAGCACTGTAACGTTCAAGTAATCCATTTCCCCGTTCTCCTCCTCCTCCTCACTGTTACTCCTCTGTGGTGGGGGAGCATGGGCCTGGCTTTTCTGGAGGATGGAGGGGGGTTTTTGTGGAAGTCCCCCTGGATGAACTGCCACATGAACAGGGTCCTGCACTGGTCTTCTACACCTCTGTGAATATGGGAACGTTACATTAAACACTTTGGAGAGAAATGGGGTTGTATAGCAGCTTAGCGTCACAACATGTATCAATCGCAGCCACCAAGCTACACTGCAGTTCCGATTATAGCCACCTAAGGGCATTAGAGAATTATCTCTAGCCCTCTCTCAGAACCATTGAAATAACTATGAAGTGAGAGAGGAGTTATGGGTAGATGTGTGAGTCTCACCTGACAGAGCAACAATGCTGTTATGGTCCCTCCCAGCACCAGCACTCCCAGAATCCCACTCGCAATGGACACAATCATTATGAGAGGAGATTCACTGAAGGCTGACAAAACAGGAGGGAACTAGTTAGAAATGTCTTATCTTTCCTACATCCTTGTTCAGATTATTACAATAGCTGACGTATAAGTTAGTGTGAGAAAGCAAGCACGCGCGTGGTGGCTGTGGGTGTCATCTTGGTGACTAGGTGCTTCTATGGCAGAACAACTTGGCGTAGAAGAGAAATATGTGAGGTACATGTTAGCCTGGTTTGGAGTTGGTGAAGGTGAAGGTGGGCAGTACCTGTTTGTGGGTCCTCACTCAGATACAAAAAAAGGTGACATGTCAGAGACCCAAGTGGGAAGGTTGTGAGAGAACAGCAGTACGGCCCAGCGTCATTCCTCTGTGTCCCTAGTAACGTGAATCCACGCATCGTCACAGCAGAGACACGGTCGATATAGTCCTGCTCCACGACAACTGGGTTGTTTGTGTTAGAAACCAGAATCCTACGGCCATCACACCCTCCAATCCTCCACTCAACCTGGGACACATTCCCGTCTCCAGACGGCTCACAGGACAGAGTCACAGGATGACCAATCTTTGCTGTGATGTTACCAGAAGTTCTTACCCTGCTGTCTGCAAAACAACCTGGAGGGGATGGGGGGGTCTTATTTTGGGATGATCTTACATCATCATGAAAACTTTGGCACACATTTCTAACTTTGTTCTCTATAATTATGTAAAATGAGAGATACAGTGCATTTGGAAAGTATTGCGACCCCTTCCCCTTTTGACATTTTGTTACGTTACAGACTTATTCTTAAATGGATCAAATAAAAAAAACTATCTACACACAATACCCCATAATGACAAAGTGAAAACATGTATTTAGATTTTTTTTCAAATGTATTAAATCTAAAAACAGATACCTTATGTTTCCATTGATCATCCTTTATGTTTCTACAACTTAACTGGAGTCCACCTATGGTAAATTCAATTGATGGACATGATTTGGAAAGGCACACACCTTCTATATAAGTTGACAGTGCATGTTAGAGCAAAGACCAAGCCATGAGGTTGAACGAATTGTCCGTAGAGCTCCAAGACAGAATTGTGTCAAGGCACAGATCTGGGGAAGGGTAGCAAAATTTCTGCAGCATTGAAGTTCCCCTACAACACAGTGGCCTCCATCATTCTTAAATGGAAACCTGCTCCAGAGCACTCAGGACCTCAGACTGGGGTGAATGTTCACCTTCCAACACGACAATGACCCTAAGCACACAGCTTAGTCATACTTTGGAGGCGCGCACACCACCCACCGCTTCCGAGTATATTACTCACTAATGTCCAGTCCCTAGATAACAACGTTGACGAAATCTCCAGAGAGACATCAGGGATTGTAACATACGCAAACTTGTCTCTCTCGGGATATGCTGTCAGAGTCGGTACAACCACCGAGATTCTCAGTGCATCGCGCCGACAGGAATAAACATCTCTCTGGGGATAAGAAGGGGGGGGTGTATGTTTCATGATTAACGACTCATGGTGTAATTGTAACAACATACAGGAACTCAAGCCATTTTGTTCACCTGACCTATAATTCCTCACAATCAAATGCCGACTGTATTATCTCCCAAGAGAATTCTCTTCGGTTATTGTCACAGCCGTGTATATCCACCCTCAAGCCGATACCACAACGGCCCTCATGTAACTTCACTGGACTTTATGCAAACTGGAAACCATATATCCTGAGGCTGCATTTATTTTAGCTGGGAATTTAAAAAAAGCAAATTTGAGAAAAAGCCTATCTATATTCTATCAGCATATATTGCTTTATCCTATGAATACTGCTCCCCTTACCCAAACAAATGTAGTCTACAGTATATTAAAGGCCTGGCATAAAATATTATGCATTTTATAAATTTCAGATTTAATTTAAATCATAGATATGTTGCCATCTCTTGTACCCCCTTTTGTACCCCACACACACTCAAATGATTGGCATCTTACCATTCAAACAATGAATCCTGATCTAGGATAACTTTTCAAAGCACTCGCACTGGAAAAAACACTGGACGATTGATACTATAACTTCCACGATGCATACAAGGCCCTTTCCACCCTCATTTCGGCAAATCTGACCACAACTCCATTTTGCTCCTCCCTTTCTATAGGCAGAAACTCAAACAGGAAGTACCCGTGCTAAGGACTATTCAAAGCTGGTCTGACCAATCGGAATCCACGTTTCAAGATCATTTTGATCACCAGGACTGGGATATGTTCCAGGTAGCCTCAGAGAATAATATTGATGGACACGCTGATTCGGTGATTGAGTTTATAAGGAGGTGTATAGGAGATTTTGTACCCACTGTGACTATTAAAACCTACCCTAACTAGAAACCGTGGATAAATAGCAGTATTCGCGCAAAACTGAAAGCACGTACCACTGTTTTTAACCATGTAGACTGGGAATATGGCAGAATACAAACAGAGTAGTCATTCCCTCCGCAAGGCAATCAGACAAGCAAAATGTCAGTATAGAGACAAAGTGGAGTCGCAATTCAACGGCTCAGACACAAGATGTATGTGGCAGGGTCTACAGACAATCACGGACTACAAAAGGAAAACCAGCCATGTCACGGACACTGACGTCTTGCTTCCAAACAAACTAAACACCTTCTTTGCCCACTTTGAGGATAATACAGTGCCATCAACACGGCCCGCTACCAAGGACTGTGGGCTCTCCTTCTCCGTGTCCAACGTAAGTAAGACATTTAAACGTGTTAAACCTCGCAAGGCTGCCGGCCCAGATGGCATCCCAAGCCGCGTCCTCAGAGCATACTCAGACCAGCTGGCTGTTGTGTTTACAGACATATTCAATCTATCCCTATCCCAGTCTGCTGTCCCCACATGCTTCAAGATGGCCACCATTGTTCCTGTACCCAAGAATGCAAAGGTAACTGAACTAACTGACTATTGCCCCGTAGCACTCACTTCTGTCATCATGAAGTGCTTTGAGAGACTAGTCAAGGATCATATCACCTCCACCTTTCCTGTCACCCTAGACTCGCTTCAAATTGCTTACCGCCCCAATAGGTCTACAGACGTTGCAATCGCCATCATACTGCACACTGCCCTATCCCATCTGGACAAGAGGAATACTTATGTAAGAATGCTGTTCATTAACTATAGCTCAGCATTCAACACCATAGTACACTCCAAGCTTATCATTAAGGTTCTGCACTTCCTGACGGGCTGCCCCCAGGTGGGGAAGGTAGGAAACAACATCTCCACTTCGCTGATACTCAACATTGGGGCCCCACAAGGATGCGTGTTCAGCCCCCTCCTGTACTCCCTGTTCACCCATGACTGCGTMGCCATGKWSYRRMWKRRMSKYYMWKYYRSWMCATGGCKACGCAGTCATGGGTGAACAGGGAGTACAGGAGGGGGCTGAACACGCATCCTTGTGGGGCCCCAATGTTGAGTATCAGCGAAGTGGAGATGTTGTTTCCTACCTTCCCCACCTACCTTCCCTCCAATTCAATCATCAAGTTTGCAGACGACACAACAGTACTAGGCTTGATTATCAACAACGAGACAGCCTACAGGGAGGAGGTGAGGGCACTCGGAATGTGGTGTCAGGAAAATAACCTCCCACTCAACTTCAACAAAACAAAGGAGATGATTGTGGACTTAAGGAAACAGCAGAGGGAGCACCCCCGTATCCACATCGATGGGCAAAGAGTGGAGAAAGTGGAAAGTTTTAAGTTCGTACATATCACTGACAAACTGAAATGGTCCACCCACACAGACAGTGTGGTGAAGAAAGCGCAACAGCAACTCTTCAACCTCAGAAAGCTGAAAAAATGTGGCTTGTCACCTAAAACACTCACAAACTTTTACAGATGCACAATTGAGAGCATCCTGTTGGAAATCCTGTCGGGCTGCACTGCCCACAACCGCAGGGCTCTCCAGAGGGTGATGCGGTCTGCACAACGCATCCCCGGGGGCAAACTACCTGCTCTCCAGGACACCTACAGCACCCAATGTCACTGGAAGGCTAAAAAGATCAAGGACAACAACCAACCGAGCCACTGCCTGTTCACCCAGCTACCATCCAGAAGGTGAGATCAGTACAGCTGCATCAAAGCTGGGACCTAGAGACTGAAAATCAGCTTCTACAGTTGATGTCGGAAGTTTACATACACCTTAGCCAAATACATTTAAACTCAGTTTTTCACAATTCCTGACATTTAATCCTTGTAAAAATGCCCTGTCTTAGGTCAGTTAGGATCACCACTTTATTTTAAGAATGTGAAATGTCAGAATAATAGTAGAGAGAATGATTTATTTAAACTTTTATTTCTTTCATCACATTCCCAGTGGGTCAGCAATTTACATACACTCAATTAGTATTTGTTAGCATTGCCTATAAATTGTTTAACTTGGGTCAAACGTTTCGGGTAGCCTTCCACAAGCTTTCCCACAATAAATTGGGTGAATTTTGGCCCATTCCTCCTGACAGAGCTGGTGTAACTGAGTCAGGTTTTTAGGCCTCCTTGCTCACACACACTTTTTCAGTTCTGCCCACAAATGTTCTATGGGATTCAGGTCAGGGCTTTGTGATGGCCACTCCAATATCTTCCTCATGATTCCATCTATTTTGTGAAGTGCACCAGTCCCTCCTGCAGCAAAGCACCCACACAACATGATGCTTCCACCCCCATGCTTCACGGTTGGGATGGTGTTCTTCAGCTTGCAAGCACCCCCATTTTTCCATCAAACATAACGATGGTCATTATGGCCAAACAGTTCTATTTTTGTTTCATCAGACCAGAGACTGTGGTCTGTTTCATCATCATTTTTTAATGGCGGTTTTCGAGCAGTGGCTTCTTCCTTGCTGAGCGGCCTTTCAGGTTATGTCGATATAGGACTCGTTTTACTGTGGATATAGATACTTTTGTACCTGTTTCCTCCAGCATCTTCACAAGGTCCTTTGCTGTTGTTCTGGGACTGATTTGCACTTCAGGAGACAGAACACGTCTCCTTCCTGAGTGGTATGACAGCTGCGTGGTCCATTGTGTTTATACTTGCGTACTATTGTTTGTACAGATGAACGTGGTACCTTCAGGCGTTTGGAAATTCATCCCAAGGATGCTACATTTTAGGCATGCTACATTTAGTTTTAATCCTGTATTGAACACAGATCATCCCGTCTTCAATTTTATCGATTATTAACGTTAAAAAATACCTAAAGTTATATTACAAAAGTAGTTTGACATTTTTGGCAAAGTTTACAGGTAACCTTTGAGATATTTTGTCCTCACGTTTGAGCAGGTTGGAACCTGTGTTTTTCTGGATCAAATAAATGCACATTTTGGATATATCGATGGAATTAATCGAACAAAAGGACCATTTGTGATGTTTATGGGACATATTGGAGTGCCAACAACAGAAGCTCGTCAAAGGTAAGACATGAATTATATTTTTATTTCTGCGTTTTGTGTCGCGCCTGCAGGAAATATGCTTCTCTCTCTTTGTTTACTATTGTGCTATACTCAGATAATAGCATCGTATGCTTTCGCCGAAAAGCCTATTTGAATTCTGACATGTTGGCTGGATTCACAACCAGTGTAGCTTTAATTTGGTATCTTTCATGTGTGATTTAATGAAAGTTTGATTTTATAGTAATTTTCATAGTAATTAATATTAATTTGGCGCTCTGCATTTTCTCAGGCTTTTTGCCAAGTGATACAGTAGCGTCTTGCCTAAACTCAGATTTTTGGATATAAATATGAACTTTACCAAACAAAAAATACATGTATTGTGTAACATGAAGTCCTATGAGTGTCATCTGATGAAGATTATTAAAGGTTACTGATTAATTTGATCTCTATTTCTATTATTTGTTACTGCTCTCTTTAGCTGGAAAAATGTCTGTCTTTTTCTGTGACTTGGCTCATACCTAACATAATCGTTTGGTGTGCTTTCTTCGTAAAACCTTTTTGAAATCGGACACTTTGGCTGGATTTACAACAAGTGTAGCTTTAAAATGGTGTAAAATACTTGTATGCTTGAGGTATTTAAATTATGGGATTTCTGTTGTTTTGAATTTGGCGCCCTGCAGTTTCACTGGCTGTTGACGAGGTGGGACGCTACCGTCCCACATACCCTAGAGAGGTTAACAAGAAATTTGTGGAGTGGTTGAAAAATGAGTTTTAATGACTCCAACCTAAGTGTATGTCAACTTCCGACTTCAACTGTATATACTGTATTCTATACTATCTATTGCATCTTAGTCTATGCCGCTCTGACATTGCTCATCCATATGTTTATATTCATATATTCTTATTCCATTCCTTTACTTAGATTTGTGTGTATTAGGTATTTGTTGTGGAATTGTTAGATATTACTTGTTAGATATTGCTGCACTGTCGGAACTAGAAGCACAAGCATTTCGCTACACTCGCAATAACATCTGCTAACCATGTGTATGTGACCAATAAAATTTGATTTGAAGATAACGCAGGAGTGGCTTTGGGAGAAGTCTCTGAATGTCCCAGCCAGAGCCCGGACTTGAACACGATCTAACATCTCTGGAGAGACATGAAAATAGCTGTGCAGCAACGCTCCCCATCCAACCTGACAGAGCTTGAGAGGATCTGCAGAGAAGAATGGGAGAAACTCCCCAAATACAGGTGTGCCAAGCTTGTCGTGGCATACCCAAGAAGACTTGAGGCTGTAATCAATGCCACAGATGCTTCAACAAAGTACTGAGTAAAGGGTCTGATTACTTATGTAAATGTGATATTTCCGTTTTTTTATAATACATTTTCTAACATTTCTAAAAAAACTGTTTTAGCGTTGTCATTATGGGGTATTGTATGTAGATTGATGAGGATTAATAAACATGTATTTAATCTGTTTTAGAATAAGGCCGTAACGTAACAAAATGTGGAAAAAATGAAGGGATCTGAATGCTGTACATTTTTTGTTAAAGTAGAGTATTGAATTTGTCCTGTCATTTCAGCTCTAGTCGACAATAGTTTGTTCCTAATTGCTGTACATGTTTGTACTATGCAGTGACCCTGTTGATAATCAGTTGTGATCTTCCACAGTCTTAGTTGCGTGGTATTCATGATTAATTTACAACAAGTCCTCTTCTATTCTTTATAGAATTATCACCAATACTAATTAGCTCAGAAATGTAGGCATATTCGTACACAGAGAGAACCAGTCAGAATAGATTTGTCAGGACCTATACTCTATACCTTATCAGAACAAAATGTCTAATAACACATTTATTAACACAGTCTCTCTCCAGTGGGAACGTGGGTCTCTTACCAGAACAGAGGAGCAGGAGGACCAGTGGTGCTGAGGACCAGTAGTGGACAAGCAGACACTCTTTAGTACTGACACTCATGATGGGAAATACAGCAATGTTGGGGGGGATGGAGAACATCTCTGAGCTTTATGAAATGACAGGAAATGACAGATTCAACGCCAGAGAGTGAGAAGGGTCCAACAAGAAACACAGATGGCACACCAAGAAATACAATCAGTGTGTGTGTGTGTGTGTGTGTGTGTGTGTGTGGTGATGTGTGTGTTGTGTGTGTGTGTGTGTGTGTGTGTGTGTGTGTGTGTGTGTGTGTGTGTGTGTGTGTGTGTGTGTGTGTGTGTGTGTGTGTGTGTGTGTGTGTGTGTGTGTGTGTGTATCAGTCTGTTTGTGTGTGTGTGAGCGAGTGAGTAAGAGAGAGAGCATGTGCATATCTTCACAGCGACACTTTGAATCCAAGTTGAGGTGGATTTTAAACAGTTAAAATATTGAAAATACTGTGTACACTTACTAACGAACTAGTGACAGTTCTACACAGACTCTCATTATGTAGGTTTGTTGCCGTGATGACACAGATAAGGCCTACTGAGCTTCTAGCCACTTCCTTTGAACAAAGCAGCCCTGGTCGACTGTTTTTTATGTCCCACTAATCCACATTGTCTCCCACTCTTAGCCGTTAGATAAGATATGCTTTATTCACATAACAAACAAACAAGATACAAAGGAAGATGAGTCTTAGTCTAATACAAGTAAAAGGATAGTTGAAATATAAGTAATGTACTGTATATTAAAACTTAACAATAATAGCACTTCAACTACAAAGAGTGCGTGGGTGAGAGGATGTGTGTCATGTCTGGCAGAACATGTACATCTTTCCTCCCTTTGAAGTAATCTTATTGTCAGGTGCATTCTGTCAATAAGTAGTCTACAGTTTCTTAAACATGTTCTCTAACTCATGTATTTCTATTAATCTATTGCTATTTAGTCTACCATGGTTACAAATCTTTACATCATTTTGGAAAAGATAGAGACAGCAAAATCAAACAGATATTTGTAAGAGGTTAAAACTTATCCTATTAGTTAGAGAAACCCTTTATATATTTACTACTAATATTAAGAGTGTCAGATCCATGACAACTTGGAGGATCATGGTTATTTTCTCTACCTGGCGTGTTTGGAATGTAGAGGTATATAACAATAAAAAATGAACACCTCTGAGTTGCAATACCTAGAGATCCAGAGCAGCTCACAGTCCCTAAAGCCACACAGTTGAAACCCAGCAATGTTGACCTGCTTAGGCAGTGGCATGGTGTTAAGCCAAGGCTAAACCAAGTCAGTGAGGACGGAGGATGGTCTATCGACAGGCTCTCCCATTGCCAGGAATTCAGCCCAGTTCTGGCAGAAGCCACGTGAGTAGACCCCTGTGTCGTCAACAAGGCTACACGGACGACTCTGGCCATTTTTCCTCCGCAGTGCAAGTTGTGCCTCCCGTTCTGTCACATTGTAGCTGATATTGATAAGTTGCAGCACCAGCAGGTTTAGCAGGCCTGCTGTGACAATACTGCTGTACCAGGCACAGGTGAAGCACAGGGCTGAGCTGGAAAAACATCAGCATGAGCAGAGTTACACTTAGAAATCAGCATAACCTTTTATCTTTCAGTTCTATTTCAGTTGGTTTTAGTTACCTGATTCTTTAAGTAAATCTTCTTGTACTTATTTAAATAACTCAAAACATTTGGTAACTACCTGGTGCCAAATAGCAGGCAATTTAGTGGTGCTTGTTTCAAAGAATCCTAAATACACCAAAAGTTATTATTAGGTAATTACTATGTAATTACAATTGTCATTGTGTAATACATTTTAATGTGTGTACATTTTAAGCAAATACCAGGTACCGTAGTGTACCTGTACTGACTGTAGACACCAGGGCAGTAGAGTAGGGCGGTAAGCAGGTTCTGTTGGGGACACACACTGCGCAGCACCAGACTGACCCCATACAGAGAGGTCAACAGAAAGAGGAGCAGGGTCAGCAGGAAGCTGCGATGATTAGCCTGGCCCACACAGCTGTTAATCCTGCCTCAGCAGTGATGCACAAGACAACAGAGACACAGACACACAAAGACACCCTCAGTTCAAATGACAGACTTCTGCTGTGTTTGCATGTGAGAGTACAATTAGCATGAATGTGAGAGAATGTAACTATGTGCTCTAAATGTGTCTGGTTGTGTTGGTACATCTATCTAAATGCCATAGATAACAGATTGTCCTGGTTTGAGGTCGCCTCACCCTGCTGAAGGGTGAACCCCTGTGGGCCCTACACATGTCTGTACAGCCTGGTCTGCTTTGGTGACGTCTTCTTGGCCTGACAGTACGACACTTAGTGAGATCATGATTTTGTGTTGAAGAGAAGTGTTGAGCGAATATAATTGTGGGGGTTCTGAGAGATTAAAATATTGCATGTGTATATAGCAGGGAAGTAGAGTCAGACGTGATTACGCTGTGGTTAGCTGAGTGTTGCAGAAAGGTATTTCTGTCATCCTGTTGTTGAACAAATAATGGTGTACTAAATGACTGATCCTCCACAACAGACAAAGGTGTTTAATGAAACTCACCAGATACAGTGGTGGTCCAGGCGCTGGACACAGCCTCCACAGATCCGGCAATGTCCCGCCCGAGGGGGACGCACCACTTTGCACAGAGGACACCTGCCCCCCTTCACTGTCAGCGACTGTGTCTGCTGTTCCACTGGTCTGGCTGGAGGGGCTGGCAACACTGACTGGTCCACTCCATTCTGAGAGGCAGAGTTTTTGTCAGACAGTTGGTAATGATTGGTGCTGGTGCTGTGCGTGTCAGCCAGGGAAGGCTGCACGAAGCCTGGCCCCCTCTTTGTGCGCACGAGAGAGATAAGAGTAAGAACCACACCCGTTGTCACGGTCACCAGCTGCAGGTGACTTACGTCCCCACGAGGTAGGATCTCTGTGATGAAGAGGAAGTACATGTAGGCTAGGGAGAAGAGCGCTAGGCTGAGGAAGAAGAGGGTGCGGCCCTTCTTCCGGTGTGTGGCGTAGTAGTACCACAGCACCAGGCCAGGCAGGGCTGTCAGAATGACCAGGCCCAGCAGGAAGTGCAGGGCTGCCAGCCGCAGTAGCATGGGAAGCAGCACTAAAGCTGGGACCATGGAGATCTCCACCCGCCTGTCCCCTGATAACAGTCTCAACCTCAGCCGGTCCATCACTGCACCAAACACAGGCAACGCACAGTCAGGTTTCTGAGGCTCACCCTTCAGCCACCTGGAAAATACATGAGTGCAGGGATGACAGAGAGGAAACACAGAGAGGGCAGGGGGTTAGACCAAGAGCTTGACTTGGGTAGGAGCTCACCGGAGCGGAATACTGGCACCTCAAATGTTCTACTGCAAGAGCTCCTGTTCCTTTTATAGAATATTAGCTCAAAAGTATTGTGGAGATCATGAACGTAAATATAAACAGTACCAGCACCCAAAATGAGTACTGGCAAATATTTCAGTCCAAGTCAAGCACTGGTAAGACGTGAACTTGGACTGCTGAGTCCTGCCATGATCCTCCTTCCCATTCCACCCACCTCACCTGCTGCAAGCTTCATCCAGATCATCACAGTCACAGCAGCATCCATGTGGGTCCAAATCACATTCAAAACAGCACATGGCATCATCTGGCTCTGGAGGCTTAAACTTCTCCCATTTCATTCTGGCTATTCACAGATCCACTTGAAGGTCCTGTGCAAAAGAACAGCAACAATAGAGAGACACAGTCAAACCACATTATAACTATACTTAACAAACATATAAACACAACATGTAAAGTGTTGTCCCATGTTTTATGAGCTGAAATAAAAGATCACAGATTTTTTCCATATGTACAAAAAAGCATATTTCTCTCAATTGATGTGCACAAATGTGTTTACATCCCTGTTAATGAACATTTCTCCTTTCCCAAGATAATCCATTCACCTGACAGGTGTGGCATATCAAGAACCTGATTAAATAGCATGATCATTTCACAGCTGCACCTTGTGCTGGGGACAATAAAAGGCCACTCTAAAATGTGAAGTTTTGTCACACAACAAAATGCCACAGAGGTCTCAAGGTTTGAGGGCGCGTGCAATTGGCATGCTGACTGCAGAAATGTCCACCAGAGATGTTGCCTGAGAATTTAATGTTAATTCCTCTAACATAAACTGCCTCCAACATAATTTTAGAGAATTTGGCAGTACGTCCAACTGGCCTCACAACCGCAGACCACGCATAACCACACCAGCCCGGGACCACCACATCCCGCTTCATCACCTGCGGGATCGTCTGAGACCAGCCATCCAACAGCTGATGAAACTAATGAGTATTTCTGTCTGTAATAAAGCCTTTTGTGGGGAAAAAACCCAATTCTGATTGGCTGGGCCTGGCTCCCCAGTGGGTGGGCCTATGCCCAGTCATGTGAAATCCATAGATTAGGGTCTATTGAATTTATTTCAATTGACTGATTTCCTTATATGAACTGTAACTCAGTAAAATCATTGAAATTGGTGCATGTTGCATTTATATTTTTGTTCAGTATATACATTATTTGTTATTTCGGTGTGGTAAGGATATGGAGAGTAGTCTTCAGTCTTCATTCAGTGAAGTGCTTCAGTAATATGGACTGTGTTGGAAATCTTATTCCATCACTGAGGTAATGGTTACCAGTGACTCGTTCTATAAAAAAGTGGTCAGATGAAGCAGATGCTAAACTACAGGACTGTTTTGCTATCACAGACTGGAACATGTTCCAGGATTCTTCCGATGACATTGAGGAGTACACCACATCAGTCACTGGCTTTATCAATAAGTGCATCGAGGACGTCGTCCTCACAGTGACTGTACGTACATACCCCAACCAGAAGCCATGGATTACAGGCAACATTCACACTGAGCTAAAGGGTAGAGCTGCCGCATTCAAGGTGCGGGACTCTAACCCGGAAGCTTACAAGAAATCCTGCTATGCCCTGTGACGAACCATCAAACAGGCAAATACAGGGCCAAGATTGAATCATACTACACCGGCTCTGACGCTCATCTTATGTGGCAGGGCTTGCAAACTATTACAGACTAAAAAGGGAAGCACAGCTGTGAGCTGCCCAGTGACACAAGCCTACCAGACGAGCTAAATCACTTCTATGCTCGCTTCGAGGCAAGCAACACTGAAACATGCATGAGAGCATCAACTGCTCCGGACGACTGTGTGATCACTCTCTCCGTAGCCGACGTGAGTAAGACCTTTAAACAGGTCAACATACACAAGGCTGCGGGGCCAGACGGATTACCAGGGCGTGTGCTCCGGGCATGTGCTGCCCAACTGGCAGGTGTCTTCACTGACATTTTCAACATGTCCCTGATTGAGTCTGTAATACCAACATGTTTCAAGCAGACCACCATAGTCACTGTGCCCAAGAACACAAAGGCAACCTGCCTAAATAACTACTGACCCGTAACACTCACGTCCGTAGCCATGAAGTGCTTTGAAAGGTTGGTAATGGCTCACATCAACACCATTATCCAGAAACCCTAGACCCACTCCAATTTGCATACCGCCCAAACAGATCCACAGACTATGCAATCTCTATTGCACTCCACACTGCCCTTTCCCACCTGGACAAAAGGAACACTTATGTGAGAATGCTATTCATTGACTACAGCTCAGCGTTCAACACCATAGTACCCTCAAAGCTCATCACTAAGCTAAGGATCCTGGGACTTAACACCTCCCTCTGCAACTGGATCCTGGACTTCCTCATGGGCCGCCCCCAGGTGGTGAGGGTAGGTAGCAACACATCTGCCACGCTGATCCTCAACACTGGAGCTCCCCGGGGGTGCGTACTCAGTCCCCTCCTGTACTCCCTGTTCATCCACGACTGCATGGCCGGGCACGACTCCAACACCATCATTAAGTTTGCAGACGACACAACAGTGGTAGGCCTGATCACCGACAACGACGAGACAGCCTATAGGGAGGAGGTCAGAGACCTGGCCGGGTGGTGGCAGAATAACAACCTATCCCTCAACGTAACCAAGACTAAGGAGATGATTGTGGACTACAGGAAAAGGAGGACCGAGCACGTCCTCATTCTCACCGACGGGGCTGTAGTGTAGCAGGTTGAGAGCTTCAAGTTCCTTGGTGTCCACATCAACAACAAACTAGAATGGTCCAAACACACCAAGACAGTTGTGAAGAGGGCACGACAAAGCCTATTCCCCCTCAGGAAACTAAAAAGATTTGGCATGGGTCCTGAGATCCTCAAAATGTTCTACAGCTGCAACATCGAGAGCATCCTGACTGGTTGCATCACTGCCTGGTACGACAATTGCTCGGCCTCTGACCGCAAGGCACTACAGAGGGTAGTGCGTACGGCCCAGTACATCACTGGGGCTAAGCTGCCTGCCATCCAGTACATCTACACCAGGCGGTGTCAGAGGAAGGCCCTAAAAATTGTCAAAGACCCCAGCCACCCCAGTCATAGACTGTTCTCTCTACTACCGCATGGCAAGTACCGGAGTGCCAAGTCTAGGACAAAAAGGCTTCTCAACAGTTTTTACCCCCAAGCCATAAGACTCCTGAACAGGTAATCAAATGGCTACCCGGACTATTTGCATTGTGTGCCCCCCCCCAACCCCTTTTTTTACACTGCTGCTACTCTCTGTTTATCATATATGCATAGTCACTTTAACTATACATTCATGTACATACTACCTCAATTGGGCCGACCAACCAGTGCTCCCGCACATTGGCTAACCGGGCTATCTACATTGTGTCCCGCCACCCACCGCCCGCCAACCCCTCTTTTACGTTACTGCTACTCTCTGTTCATCATATATGCATAGTCACTTTAACCATATCTACATGTACATACTACCTCAATCAGCCTGACTAACCGGTGTCTGTATGTAGCCTCGCTACTTTTATAGCCTCGCTACTGTATATAGCCCTTACTGTTGTTTTATTTCTTTACTTACCTATTGTTCACCTAATACCTTTTTTGCACTATTGGTTAGAGCATGTAAGTAAGCATTTCACTGTAAGGTCTACACCTGTTGTACTCGGCGCACGTGACAAATAAACTTTGATTTGATTTGAACATCTTAAACTTGCATGGTAATGTCACCTCTGTCAAGGCCTGAAGTCAACTTTCGCCTCCTACAGTGCATTCGGAAAGTATTCAGACCCCTTGACCCCTTGAATTTTGTTACGTTACAGCCTTATTCTAAAATCGATTAAATTGTTTTTTCTCCTCATCACTCTAGACACAATACCCCATAATTACAAAGCAAAAAAAGGTTTTTTAGACATTTTAGAAAATGTATCATAAAAAAAACTTCAATATAAAATTTCCATAAGTATTCAGACCCTTTACTCAGTACTTTGTTGAAGCACATTGGCAGCAATTACAGCCTCAAGCCTTCTTGGGTATGATACTACAAGCTTGGCAGATCTGTATTTGGGGAGTTTCTCCCATTCTTCTCTGCAGATTCTCTCAACCTCTGTCAGGTTGGATGGGGAGTGTCGCTGCACAGCTATTTTCAGGTCTCTCCAGAGATGTTCGATCGGGTTCATGTCCGGGCCCTGGCTGGGCCACTCAAGGACATTCAGAGCCTTGTCCCAAAGCCACTCCTGCATTGTCATGGCTGCGTGCTTAGGGTTGTTGTCCTGTTGGAAAGTGAACCTTCGCCACAGTCTGAGGTCATGATTGGCGGAGTGCTGCAGAGAAGGTTTTCCCATTTTCACAGAGGAACTCTGGAGCTCTGTCAGAGTGACCATCGGGTTCTTGGTCACTTCCCTGAACTTCTCCACCGATTGCTCAGTCTTGGTGGTTCCAAACTTCTTCCATTTAAGAGTGATGGAGGCCACTGTGTTGTTAGGGACCTTCAATGCTGCAGAAATTGTTTGGGACCCTTCCGAAGATCTGTGCCTCAATACAATCCTGTCTCTGAGCTCTTACGGACAATTCTATCAACCTCATGGCTTGGTTTTTGCTCTGACATGCACTGTCAACTGTGGGACCTTATATAGACAGGTGTGTGCCTTTCCAAATCATGTCCAATCGATTGAATTTACCACAGATGGACTCCAATCAGGTTGTAGAAACATCTCAAGGATGATCAATGGAAACAGGATGCACCTGAGCTCAATTTCGAGTCTCATAGCAAAGGGTCTGAAACTTATGTAAATAAGGTATTTCTGTTTTTTATTTGTAATACATGTGCAAAAATTTCTCAACCTGTTTTCACTTTGTCATTATGGGGTATTGTGTGTAGATTGATAAGGGATACTTAAAAAAAATAAGTCTGTAACTTAACAAAATGTGGAAAACGTGAAGGGGTCTGAATACTTCCCGAATTAACTGCATACGAAAAGCTAGCTTGCTGCTCTAGCGGTATGTACGGTTGGAGCATCACCTTTCTCAAATCCGGCCCTCAAGGTGTGCAGGACTGATTCAAGGACTGACTGGCGCCCCAGATGAGGGGTATATCTGGGTGCCAATAATCAATCAATTAACTAGCAGGGAGAGAAAGACCTTGAAAATATTATTTGACACTGAGTACTCTCTTAGATGGTCTACTTCATGGATATAATTTAAGAATCTCTTTGTCTTGACCCCCCACAGACAGTTCTTCATCATAATGAAAACATCAAGGTTAAGTTGTCTGAAAGGTTTCCACTACTTGCGCTCAAATCGATTACAAGTGCACGCGCACACACACATTTTACTAGTCTTACCAACTAGGAATACTATACCATCATCTGCCTCATGAAGTGACATGGGGAGTCAATTAATGGAATCAATTAAAATAGCTTTTGATTTTAACAAGTTTTACAATAAAATGACTTTCCTCTAATATGTCGCTTTTAGAAACAAGGCCGTCATTTCCTTAGGGAAGACCTATCTGGGCCAACTAAACCCCGGTCCCCAAGCACGCCAGTCGTACAGTGAGATAGAATGTACGTTGTTGGAGTGACTGCCAGTGTTGGCTTTGTCTTCTGGCATTCTACTTCAAATATAGCCCAGCTCTTCGATAGTGAGTGAATTTAAGTAAAAAATGCAGAGGCAGTCTAAATATTGACTTCAATATTTTCTTCTCATTAAATTAACTTGAAATAACTGTAGGATATAGTCACAGTTTAAAGGGAAAGGTTGAACAAACAATGCAAATGTATTAAACAATTATTAAGTAAATATGTTTCATGTTTCAATCCAATATTCTAAATGAATGGGATATCGCATAGCAATAAACAAGGTAGTCAATATTTTGACCACTTCTGCAGTTTAAACTTGTTCCCAGAGAATTACATCTCATAACGCCTATGATTGCTTCAGTAGCCTGCATTGTGTAAAATTGTGTGCATCTAGCTTACCTTTGAGAGAAAAAAAGTGCATAGCCTACATTTACCTGGGCCGAAGATTTATTCGGTGAAAGCACCTTTTCCTCGAAGACTAGGCTAAAGACCCTTTGTTTTAGGAACATCAATCATTTTTATTTATTTATCTTATGTTTTTGCTGAAATATATGTCTGATTTTCCACGTCAAACCAAATATCCGTTTCAATCTGTTTTAGTTTATGGTCGGTTAACACGTCTACACTAGAAAAACTTCAGTCCGAATTTACGTGGCCGCGAATTCCAGGTGGTACCGGGGTATCCAACAAGCTTTGATAGGTGTGATATCCGTTTCAGTCAAAAACTTTGTATAGTGTAATATCCTGTAATCCAGACGTTTTTTTTGGCGGGGAGAGCTTGATTAGGTTTTATTCCTCCTCATGGGAAAGCAACATGTCGGTCATTGTAGAGGAGCAGACTTGATGAGAGGAGATAGCCAGATTGGCTTGGGTGACAGTGTTGAAAAAGGTAATTGGCATGCTTTCCAGTGGCAGCGATAGCGTGTGGCAGCGTATGGAGGTGGTATGCATGCCGCGTATTCTCAGACAGAAAGTGTCACCACTGCGCCTGACTACTTTGGAAGGGGCAACACAATTTAAATAGCTCAAATGGTCTATTGCGATACATCATGGGAGGATGGTATACTTGTAAATGTGCTGATGTAAACAGTAGGCTAAAGCTTTGTTGGACATTAACAAAATGTATTTGTCTGACATGATATCCCGACCTCCACTCAGTGCTGTGAATGGCTGAGGCTGATGGTCCTTGCAAAGTCAATGTTCTGCACCTGAGACATTGCATAGTTGATCATTTTTCAACATCTCTATAGAAATACATGATATTAGACTATACTGAAATTGCCTTAAATGCCACGATAAGCACAGATGCATAGACCTCACCCCTGATATTACCATCACCCTGCTCTAATGTGTTATAGGTCAATCACCCTTCTCCAGCCAGTTGTTCCCTTCAATAGCCTTTAAAATTAGTCTGATACCATTTTGTTATCACGGCTGCCGAATTGTTGGCTTGGAAAACTTTAGGTAACTTTAGCCTGGTGTTGCTGCTGCTACATGGACAGTATGTCATGGGTGTCCCTTTCCATGAATGATAACACTGAGGTGTTAAAAAGTCCAACAGCAGCCCTGATAATCCACACTGAGTTGACTTGGTGTGGGAGACAAGACAGGCGACATAGTCATGCAAGAGGAGAGTGGGAAGATCTGTGGGACAGACCCACCCTTCGGCATCATATTTCCTCCAGCCAGCAATATGACCCGTCCCCATCAAGTGTATGTGTGATGGGAAGCAGGAATCACATTATGTTAATAGGTAGAGTAATACAAAAGCAGTGCTTTCTGATGTAAGGTTATACTGAAAATAAACAAAATGATAATTGACTTTTGACAAATAAAAATGTGCATATTCAGAGGTGACATATTATAGCTCTAACCTAAATGAGGCATCTTAGTAAACCAAGCCCCAATGAGCAGCAAACAACCAAAACAGACAATTGTCTACTGACAAATAATTGTGTGTGACTCACAATGCACACAAACAGTTGAAAAAACCAAACAGTTATGTAATTTGTACCAGTTTACATGGATTCTGATTATATGGTTATGAAAAAACATTATTGTGCACAAGTGAATGACATGAAATACATTTTAAAAAGTGTGCATATTTAGATTTCTCTATAGATTTCACTTGTAAATACCCAATCACACGCACACACACACACACATTGGGATATCGGTACACAGCTGAATTTTCACTTTACAGTAATGTCCACTCTGGTGATGCAGTGTAGATGGACTGGATCAATACACAGGATGAAGCTCCCCCTGCCACAGGTTATTGGGTATGGTCCCATTAGTCAAGCTGTAGTCCGGAACCATGCAGCAGTTAAAAAGCCTGGCGCACATAAGCTCTGTCAGATACAGACTCTCTAATCTATTTTGGTGGGGTTAATGCAGTCAGTCACAGACAATAACAAGTGCAACGTCTGACTAGCATGTACAGCTGTTGTCAGCAAAAGTGGAATGAACGAGTGTAGACCACTGGAGTCTGGTGGGAGGAGCTATAGGAGGACGGGATCATTATAATTGCTGGAATGGAATCAGTGGAACAGAGTCAAACGTGTGGTTTCCATGTGTTTGATATGTTTGATACCATTCCATTTATTCCATTCCAGCCCTTACAATGACCTTGTCCTACTATAGCTCTTCCCATTAGCCTCCACTGGTGTGGGCCTATGTGTAAAGACCTAATAGGGTTGAGGAGGTTGTTGTATGGCTTCTGCCTGTGTATGATGACTTGAAGTCACCCCTGAGTTTTTTTGTTGCTGTTAACCTTTCCTTTGAAATCCCATCATGATATCAAAATGTGAAAATATTCCAAAAAAGGTATTACTTATGCAAAGGATAATAACATGCAGCACATACTCCAGATGTGTTTTAAGTTCAGTTCTAGAATTTTGACAATGTCAGATCTGCTGTGATGTCTTTCTAGTTTGCCTATTCTCCTATTAACTGTCTGTGTAAATCCATGGTGTCCTTGTTGTCCTTACTAGAATGTGTGAACTGTTGTAAGCCAATATCTGTGTGGAGGGTGTGTGTGTGTGTGTTTATTAGTGGGTGTGGGTATTTGGTTGCGTGCGTGTGTGTGTGTCTAAACTGTTTCTCTCGTTGACCGGGGGGATTCTCTGGTGCTTCTAACCCCATGCAAGATGCTGCCCATACCGAAGGTCCTGTAACAGACACCACGACAGTGACGGCACTATCAGAGCCTGGCTCTGAGACAGAAAACACTTCACTTTCTTCTGATGTCCGTACTGATGTCCCAGTGGAGGAAGAGGGCCTTGTGGAGGAGAAGGGCTTTGTGGAGGAAGAGGGAGTTGTGGAGGAGGGGGCCTTGTGGAGGAGGGGGCCTTGTGGAGGACGACGGCCTTGTGGAGGAGGAGGGCCTCGCAGAGGAGGAGGGCTTTGTGGAGGAGAAGGGCTTCGTGGATGGGGAGGGCTTCGTGGAGGAGGAGGGAGTTGTGGAGAAGGGGGCCTTGTGGAGGAGGAGAGTTGTGGAGAAGGAAGACTTGTGAGGAGGAGGGAGTTATGGAGGAGGGGGGAGTTCTGGATGAGGATGGCCTCATGGAGGAGGAGGGCTTTGTGAGGAAGGAGGGAGTTGTGGAGGAGGGGCCTGTGGAGGAGGGGCCTTGTGGAGGACGACGGCCTTGTGGAGGAGGAGGCCTCGCAGAGGAGGAGCTTTGTGGAGGAGAAGGGCTTCGTGGATGGGGAGGCTCGTGGAGGAGGAGGAGTTGTGGAGGAGGAGGAGTTGTGAGGAGGGCCTGTCTGAGGGAAGGGAGTGTGGAGAAGGAAGGACTTGTGAGGAGGAGGGATTATGGAGGAGGGGGGAGTTCTGGATGAGGATGGCCTCATGGAGGAGGCCGTGTGGAGGAGGAGGGGGTTGTGGAGGAAGAGGAGGGCTTTGTGGAGGAGGGAGTTGTGGAGGAGGGGGGCCTTGTGAAGGAGAAGGGAGTTATGGAGGAGGGGGGCCTTGTGGGGCATTGAGGACTATACCACCTCAGTCACCGGCTTCATCAAAAAGTGCATCGATGACGTCGTCCCCACAGTAACCGTACCTACATATCCCAACCAGGACCCATGGATTACAGGCAACATCCGCACCAAGCTAAAGGCTAGAGCTGCCGCTTTCAAGGAGCGGGACAGTAATCCGGATATTTATAAGAAATCCCACTATGCCCTCAGACGAACCATCAAACAGGCAAAGCATCAATACAGGACTATTGAATCCTACTACACCAGCTCTGACGCTCGTCGGATGTGGCAGGGCTCTCCGTAGCCGATGTGTGTAAGACCTTTAAACAGGTCAACATTCACAAGGCATTCCCAGACGGATGACCAGGACGTGCACTCAGAGCATGCACGGATCAACTGGCAAGTGTCTTCACTGAACGAATCATGTGTCAAGCAGACCACCCTGTGCCCAAGAAAGCGAAGGTAACCTTCCTAAATGACTACCGCCCTGTAGTATTCACATCGGTAGCCATGAAGTGCTTTGAAAGGCTGGTCATGGCTCACATCAACACCGTCATCCCGGAAACCCTAGACCCACTCCAATTCATATACCGCCCCAACAGATCCACAGATGACGCAATATCAATTGCACTCCACACTGCCCTTTCCCACCTGGACAAAAGGAACACTTATGTGAGAATGCTATTCATTCACTACAGCTCAGCCTTCAACACCATAGTGCCCACAAAGCTCATCACTAAGCTTAGTCCCCTCCCTGTTCACCCACGACCGCGTGGCCAATCATGACTCCAACACCATCATTAAGTTTGCTAACGACACAACGGTGGTAGGCCTGATCACCGACAATGATGAGACATCCTATAGGGAGGAGGTCAGAGATCTGGCAGTGTGGTGCCAGGACAACAACATCTCCCTCAACGTGAGCAAGACAAACGAGATGATCGATGGGGCTGTAGTGGAGCGAGAGTTCCTTGGTGTCCACGTCACCAACAAACTATCATGGTTCAAACACACCAAGACAGTCGTGAAGAGGGCATGACAACGCCTTTTCCTACTCAGAAAACTGAAAAGATTTGGCATGGGTCCCCAGATCCTCAAAAAGTTCTACAGCTGCACCATCAAGAGCATCCTGGCCGGTTGCATCACCACCTGGTATGGCAACTACTCAGCATCCGACCGTAAGGAGCATGACCCAGTACATCACAGGGGCCAAGCTTCCTGCCATTCAGGACCTATGTACTAGGCGGTGTCAGCGGAAGGCGCAAAAAATTGTTAAAAGCTCCAGTCACCCAAGTCATAGAGTGCTCTCTCTGCTACCGAATGGTTAGCGGTACCGGAGTGCCAAGTCTAGGTCCAAAAGGCTCCTTAATAGCTTCTACCCCCAAGCCATAAGACTGCTGAAAAATGTATCAAATGGCCACCCGGTCTATTTAGATTGACCCCATCCCCCTTTGTTTTTACACTGCTGCTTCTCACTGTTTATTATCACTTTACCCCCTTTATATAACCTCATTATTGTTATTTTGTTGTGTTACTTTTTTATTTTAGATGTTTTTACTTTTGTTTATTTAGTAATTTAGTATTTTCTTTAAACTGCATTGTTGGTTAAGGACTGTAAGGTCTACAACTGTTGTATTTGGCGCATGTGACAAAATAATTTGATTTGAGTTCTGGAGGAGGGGGACCTCATGGAGGAGGGTGTTGTGGGGAGGAGGGCCCTGTGGAGGAGGGAGTTGGTGGTGGAGGAGGGGTGCCTCATGGTGCAGTAGCAGCCCGATAAAGAGAATGCGATGGCGGGAGACAATGTGGTCTTCTCCTGCTTGCTGTCTGTAGGTGACCCAGATGGGGTGGAGGTATAGTTGGTGCTCCATGGGCACGAGGAGAGGCACACCATACTAGAGGGCAACCAGACGTCTGAGGATACCTTTGCAGGCTGGGCATTCTTCTCTGGGAATCCCATTGCTGGGGACTTCTCCATGATGCTGAGGAACACATCAAGAGTTTGCCACTGTCTCCCCATAATGGCACCACTGTGGAGGGGAGTGGAATTAAGCTCAGCATCTGCAAGGACCTGGATTAGTGGTGTGGTTGTCAGGTGAGAGAGTGTGTGTTCCATTTAAAAACAGCATTTAGAACCGTGGGAAATAGTGATGCTCAATAAGATTACATTAGAAGTTGTTTCAGATGTATACAGTATAAGCTGATTTTGATGCAATTGAGAAAAATACTTGTTTGTTTTGTTTTCCAACTATTTTCTATTATTTACATATTTTGGGTTCGATGAAAAGTAACAATGTTTCAATACAGGATTTTTTTTTAAACTAGACATTTTTGTGAATTGTTTCTTTTGAAGGATACAACTTTTATGACAGTAGCTAGGTTTCCATCCAATTGGTGACAGATTTTCATGCGAATATTCTAAAACCCACATAAAAACAATATGCGCATTTTCCCACCAGAGATGTGTTTCCATTAAATTGACTTGTTGCGGATAAAAAGCTGTGCGTGATCGCATAGTGCACATAAAAATTACATTTGCGGTTAAATTCCCCTGTATGGGATAAAAACAATACAAGTTAAATGGGTTACCATCACATTTTCAACTCTACTGATGGTTATGTCACAAAAAAATGTTGTGTTGTAGACAGGTAGTGGTTTAGCAACAAAACCAACGTGTGCGCAACTATGGGGCAAAACAGACAGGGTTGTCTTAGGTTGTTGACAACATGTAAACTAGATTTTGTCTCCAATGTTTATTGAAAATATAAATACATTTGCACAATGAGCACTTCTCTCAAATACATTGTTACAGCTACCTAGTGAATGGTTCAAACACACGCAGTCGTGAAGAAGGTGCGACAGCGCCTCTTCCCCCTCAGGAGGCTCAAAATGTTTCCCTCAAATCCTCAAAAAGTTCTACAGCTGCACCATTGAGAGCATCTTGACTGGCTGCATCACTGCTTGGTATGGCAACAGCATCGCCTTCGTTCGCACGGCACTACAGAGGGTGGTGCGGATAGGCCAGAACATCGCTGGGGCCAAGCTCCCTGCCATCCAGCACCTCTAAATAAGGCGGTGTGAATGGAATGCCCGGAAAATCGCTAAAGACTCCAGACTGTTCTCTCGGCTTCCGCACGGCAAGCGGTACCGGTGCATCAAGTCTGATACCAACAATCTCCTGAACAGCTTCTATCCCCAAGCCATAAGATTGCTAAATAGCTAACAAAATAGCTACATGGACTATCGTTTTTTTCCACTCTCACGCACACTGACACTCCAACACCCACACAAACACTCACTCCATCATTTGATCACACACACATAATATGCACATGCATTTATACTGACTCCACACACACACTCACATACAATCATCATAGACGCTGCTGCTACTCTGTTTATCATATATCCTGATGCCTAGTCACCTTACCTCTATACATACACCACATGACCAAAAGTCGAACATCGCTTGTCGAACATCTCATTCTAAAATCATGGGCATTAATATGGAGTTGGTCCCCCCCTTTGCTGCTATAACAGCTTCCACTCTTCTGGGAAGGCTTTCCACTAGATGTTGGAACATTTCTGCGGGTACTTTCTTCCATTCAGCCACAAGAGCATTAGTGAGGTCGGGCACTGATATTGGGTTTCCAATTCATCCCAAAGGTGTTCGAGGGGGTTGAGGCCAGGGCCCTGTGCAGGCCAGTCAAGTTCTTCCACACCGATCTCGACAAACCCTTTCTGTATGGACATCACTTTGTGTACAGGGGCATTGTCCTGCTGAAATAAGAAAGGGCCTTCCCCAAACTGTTGCCACAAAGTTGGAAGCACATAATCGTCTAGAATGTAATCGTATGCTGTAGCGTTAAGATCTCCCTTCACTGAAACTAAGGGGCCTAGCATGAACCATGAAAGACAGCCCCACACCATCATTCCTCCTTCACCAAACGTTACAGTTGGCACTATGCATTTGGGCAGGTAGCATTCTCCTGGCATCCTCCAAACCCAGATTTGTCCGTTGGACTGCCAGATGGTGAAGCGTGATTCATCACTCCAGAGAGCACGTTTCCACTGCTCCAGAGTCCAATGGTGGCGAGCTTTACACCGCTCCAGCCGACGCTTGGCATTGCGCATGGTGATGTTAGGCTTGTGTACGGCTGCTTGGCCATGGAAAGCCATTTCATTAAGATCTCGACGAACAGTTCTTGTGCTGACGTTGCTTTCAGAGGCAGTTCGGAACTTGGCAGTGAGTGTTGCAACCGAGGACAGACAATTTTTACGCGCTACATGCTTCACCACTCCGTGGTCCCGTTCTGGGAGCTTGTGTGGCCTACCACTTCACGTCTGAGCCGTTGTTGATTCTAGACATTTCCACCACAATAACAGCCCTTACAGTGTACCGGGGCAGCCCTAGTAGGGCAGAAATTTGACGAACTGACTTGTTGTAAAGGTGGCATCCTATGATGGTGCCACATTGAAAGTCACTGAACTCTTCAGTAAGTCCATTCTATTGTCAATGTTTGTCTATGGAGATTGATTACACAGCCATGCAATGTTATACACCCGTCAGCAATGGGTGTGGCTGAAATAGCCAAATCCACTAGTTTGAAGGGGTGTCCACATTCACTGTATATACAGTGCATCTTCCTCAATCACCAGTATCCCTGCACATTGTAAATATGGTACTGGAACTGACCCTGTATATAGTATGCTTACTATCTTTCTCGTGTTGTTATTTTTATTTCTTGTGTGTTTTTGTTCTACGGCGGCAGGTAGCCTAAGGTAGCTAGATCGAATCCCAGAGCTGACAAGGTAAAAATCTGTCGTCTGTATCACATCTGGACGTGATTGGGAGTCCCATAGGGCGGCGCACAATTGGCCCAGCGTCATCCGGGTTTGCCGGGGTAGGCCGTCATTGTAAATAAGAATTTGTTCTTAACTGACTTACCTAGTTAAAAGGTTACATAAAAATAAAAACAGATATACATAATTTACATAAGTATTCAGACCATTTGCTATGAGACTTGAAATTGAGTTCAGGTGCATCCTGTTTCCATTGATCGTCCTTGAGATATTTCTACAACTTGATTGGACTCCACCTGTGATAAATTCAATTGATTGGACATGATTTGGAAAGGCACACACCTGTCTATATAAGGTCCTACAGTTGACAGTGCATGTCAGAGCTAAAACCAAGCCATGAGGTTAAAGGAATTGTCCGTAAAGCTCCGAGACAGGATTGTGTTGAGGCACAGATCTGGGGAAGGGTACCAAAAAATGTCTGCAGCATTGAAGGTCCCCAAGAACACAGTGGCCTCCATCATTCCTAAATGGAAGAAGTTTGAAACCACCAAGACTCTTACTAGAGCTGGCTGCCCGGCCAAACTGAGCAATTGGGGGAGAAGAGCCTCCTTGCTCAGGGAGGTGACCAAGAACCTGATTGTCACTCTGATAGAGCTCCAGAGTTCCTCTGTGGAGATGGGAGAACCTTCCAGAAGGACAACCATCTCTGTAGCACTCCTCCAATCAGGCCTTTATGGCAGAGTGGCCAGACGGAAGCCACCCCTCATTAAAAGGCGCAACAGTACGCTTGGAGTTTGCCGAAAGGAACCTAAAGGACTCTCATACCATGAGAAACAAGATTCTCTGGTCTGATGAAACCAAGATTGAACTCTTTGGCCTGAATGCCAAGCATCACATCTGGAGGAAACATGGCACCATCCCTACAGTGAAGCATGGTGGTGGCAGCATCATGCTGTGGTGATGTTTTTCAGCGGCAGGGACTGGGAGACTAGTCCGGATCGAGGGAAAGATGAACGGAGCAAAGTACAAAGAGATCCTTGATGAAAACCTTCTCCAGAGCGCTCAGGACCTCAGACTGGGGCAAAGGTTCACCTTCCAACAAGATAATGCAGGAGTGGCTTCGGAACAAGTCTCTGTATGTTCTTGAGTGGCCCAGCCAGAGCCCGGACTTAAACCCGATCGAACATTGACGAGACCTGAAAATAGCTGTGCAGCGACACTCCCCATCCAACCTGACAGAGCTTGAGAGGATCTGCAGAGAGGAATGGGAGAAACTCCCCAAATACAGGTGTGCCAAGCTTGTAGGATGTAATCGCTGCCAAAGGTTCTTCAACAAAGTACTGATTAAAGGGTCTGAATACTTATGTTAATGTGATAGTTTTTGGAAAAATGTATACATTTGCAAAAATGACTAAAAACCTATTTTTGCTTTGTCATTATGTTTTTTTTTTCTTTAATCAATTTAAGAAAAAGGCTGTAACGTAACAAAATGTGGAAAAAGTCAACGGGTCTGAATACTCCATCCAGCATAAAACACCAGGCAAATGATTATTTCCCATTCATTTATTTTCTTTAGACTTACACAATACATGTGACATAAATATGCCTTCAAGGTGGAGACAACTGATTCTAACACACACACACACACACAGTTTCTGTCTCACACAACAGAAAAACAACAACATTGACAACATCTAAATATCCACAGAGAAGAACATAAAATACCATCTGAGAGGCATTGAGAGGAAGAGGGCCTCAACCTCCTGAAATAAACAAGGTGCCTCTGTCCCTTTACCCCTGTGTACATTCCCATTTTTGTCAACCATCTATTGGTGGTGGTCAGTCACACCTGGGAGATGAAGGTAACACTCCACGTGTTTCAGCTAGTAGTTAAGTACAAGTGTAGTACCTGATCGGGGTCCACTGATTATTGTCTGTAACCAGGGCTGTAGTCGTGTGCTCTTCATGGATGACAAGGGGGCTGAAGGGAGAGGAGAACATCCATACGATGGGGTCACGGATGATGGTTTTGCTAATGGTAATAGATTTGGTAAACATGAATTCAAGTTTAAACTGAGAGAAAAAAATGATTCCAGTACTGCCTTGTACATGACAGTATGGTGAAATTAAAAGAGAAATAAAGGGGTTGAACATCGTGTTGGAATGTGGAGGATTGAACACTTAGGAATGACTGAGGTGTGACTGTCACTGGCCTAAGTAGACATTCACAAACAGGGGCCAGAGAGCACTGGGGGCTAGGAGGGGAGGGAGGGGAGAGCTCAGTCCTCCAGGGTACGGAAGGCATTCTGCATGTCCTCCAGCAGCTGAGAGTAGTCTGCTTTGATTTTGGCCTCGCCCTCCTTCACTGGATCCTGAAACAACAGTTACACAGAGACACTGAGGCTAGGAGACACAATGACACCCCAAGACAAAGTCCCACATTGGATGTACAAAGACCAGAGTTGGTAGAGGGATTGAGGAAGTTGATTTTGAATGCAGATGAACATGGATAAAGGGGCTGAACAAGCATGTACCTTGAACTTCATAGAGCTGAGTCTGTAGAGGATCTCTCCCATGTGCTCCCGGATCATGGACCAGGTGATCTTGTTGTCACTCTGAGCCGTGGTCTCCACTGCATGGCGTGCCAAGTCGTAGAACGCAATTGTGTTGGAAAGGATGCCCACCGTTTTGTAGAAAGGGCAGAACCTTCGGGAAAAGGACAAAAAAGTCAATCAATTAACCAATATGGGCTTAATAACCGATGATTAAGTCATTTTAGTATGTTTATGACACAGATGAATGTGTGCCAGAGTGTGTATTTACCTGTCATACGGAGTATAGCCATTCTGCTGCAGGAAGTCATCCTTGAGTAGTTTAGCAACCTCCAATGTGATCTTGTCGGTCTCAGCGAGAGATGCCTGTTGTTAAGTTGACATGGGGGACAGCAATAAGTGCCTAGTGCGTGCATACACATGCCAACCATCAACCTAGGCAGTATATCAACCCATAACCCTTCCTCACATGGGCTCAGCCTCACCTTGCCTACAAGCTGTACAATCTCAGCCAAATCCTCCTCCTCCTGCAAGATCTCCTTGGTCTTGGTGCGAAGCGGCACAAACTCAGGGAAGTGCTTGTCGTAGTACTCGTCCAGCGCCCGCGTGTACTTGCTGTAGCTGATCAGCCAGTTGACCGAGGGAAAATGCTTTCTCTGAGCCAGCTTCTTATCCAGGCCCCAGAACACCTGAGAGGTGGAGAAAGAGACAGAGAGAAGATAAAAACAGGAATGAGGAGTAGGAAGAGTAAAGGTTTGAATTGTCAAAACGTTGTAATATATACACAATTGAGGCATTACCTGTACAATACCCAGTGTAGCTGAAGTAACAGGATCAGAGAAGTCTCCACCAGGGGGAGACACACTAGGGGAAATAACACCAGGCCAAGTTATTCAGACACCAGTCTGCCATCACTGTATCATACGTTCCAAGGTGGATAAGACTACATGGTTCAGGTATCTGGTGTTGCAGGACTGGTACAGAACCTGTCTGACCCTTAGTGCCAGGAGGTAAGGGGGGGTGATAGAGGTTCCCCCTGCTGGTAGAATGATATAGTACTCACGCTCCAACAATGCTGACGCTGCCCTCTCTCTCTGGGTTGCCCAGGCACTTAACCCTGCCAGCACGCTCATAGAAGGAGGCCAGTCTGGCTCCCAGGTAGGCAGGGTACCCGCTGTCTGTGCACAAACAGCACACAGAGCTCTGACTGGCTCAAAATGGCAGACATGTTGCTGTGATAGTATTACCAAAAAAAAACATGCTCTATTGCTATTGGCTCATTGTACTCACCAGCAGCTTATTGTACTCACCAGCAGGCATCTCAGCCAATCGTCCTGAGATCTCCCTGAGAGCCTCGGCCCACCGGGAGGTGGAGTCGGCCATCATGCTGACGTTGTAGCCCATGTCTCTGAAGTACTCAGACAGAGTAATTCCTGCAGTGGCACAAAGTAGATACAGTCAGAATCAGAGGCACAGAATTCCAGTCACCACAAGGTTATGAGAATGAGTGGTGACTGGTGGCTAATCCCCCCACATTCTAGACCAAAAGATTTACAACTACCAACAACGATGATGATTCAAAACAGCAGACACCAGCTTTATAGGTTGCCATCTGTAATGTGATCGCCTGGTACCTGTGTAAATAGAGGCCTCTCTAGCAGCGACAGGCATGTTGGAAGTGTTGGCCACTAGAGCTGTTCTCTTCATGATACTTTCAACCTTTCCATCCACTTCCATTGTAAGCTATGGAGCAGGGAGGAATACCATTAGTAAGACTGAAAACACATCACAAACTGGTGATCGGCTATGCCAGACACCCAAGTAGTGTAATTCACTGATCTCATTAACATGTCAATGATTAGAACTTGACACACGGACTATCACTAACCTCAGGGAAATCTCTCAACACTTCAGACATCTCATTTCCACGCTCTCCACAGCCCACGTAGATGATGACATCACTGTTGGAATACTTGGACAGGGACTGTGAGATCACAGTCTTGCCACAACCGAAGGCTCCTGGGATAGCAGTAGTACCACCCTGGACACACCTGTGAGCACAGACAAACACAGAGCCAGAAGCAGGTGACTTGTCAGAGGCTTAATTAAAGGTCAGGAAGAAAGGATATGAAGTGGGAATGAGTCAGTAGAAAAAAGGAAAAGAAAGTAGAGATATGTATACACACGGGAAGAGGGCATCCAACACTCTCTGGCCGGTGAGCAGGGGGTGATTGGCAGGTAGCTTCTCTGTGACTGGGCGAATCTGTCGCACTGGCCAGACCTGGATCATGGTAAACTTCTCCTTCAAACCCTCAAACTCCAGTTCCAGCACCACATCCTGCCGAAACACACACAATTGACCAAACAACAGAGACAAGACAATGGCATTATGCCATTCAGCTGTAAAGATGTTAGTAGGTGGAGGGTGACTCACATTTAGGGCTGTGACGATACCAGTATGGCAATGTTTTTTTCCCAAGCCAAACATTTACACGAAGCAGACCAAATTCTTTGGTCCTTTAAAAACCTGCTGTATGTAAAATATTGTGTACTATAGTTTGGAAAATACATAAATATGACTCCGGACGACAACATAATGATGTTTGTTTCCAACGTTAGGGCTGTTTTCATTAAGAAGTTAAACCCACTTTGTGTTTCGTTTCCTTGCCACGATACTAACGAGTATCGCGATACTGGTATCGTCCCGGCTCTACTCACATTGACATCATAGTTTCCAGGTGGGGCCACGTAGGTGACAGTGCCTCTGCTCCGGGGAGGCAGCATCAACTTGTGTTTGATCAGCGAGTTCTCAAAGACCGTACCATAGATATCCCCACCTGTTATGTGACTGCCGGTCTGAGGCAGAGATGGACAGGGGGGAGAGAACATAATATGTAGATTCAGGAGATGGATCATATTTCAGTGGAGACACATTCAAACACATCTTGCTTACACACTCACAAGGAAATACATTGTTTTCTTACTCTAAGACTCTGGCCAGGTGTAAACTCCCACTTGAGGTCACGGTTGAGGGCTCCAATGTTGACTCCTCTAGGGATGTAAATGCTTTGAGTGAGGTCATTGATGTCTTTGAGGGGCCGCTGGATGCCATCAAAAATGGACCCCATGATTCCCGGACCCAACTCTACAGACAGGGGCTTTCCCGTCCGAAGGACAGGGTCTCCGACAGACACACCAGCTGTGACGTACTTTCAGGAAAACGAACCATATAGCCTAGTAATATGCCAGACAAGAGGACAGGCTAGAATACATCAGAATAGAAGTACACAAAAGTAAGTGAACCGTCAACAGTTACTGAAGGTGGGAGTAACTGTATGTCTAGTTGAGAAGGTATGACTGGAAAGGATACAGGTCTCCTCGTAGACCTGAATGGTTGCCATGTCTCCCTCCAGCCTGATGATCTCTCCCACCAGCTCACTGTGACCCACACGCACCAGCTCGTACATGGCCGCTCCTGCCATGGCGGTGGCCGTCACCACTGTTGATTAAACAGGTTAGACAAAGAACAGATGACAGAAAACATGTTTTTGAAAGTAGCAGGCAGTCTGGCTACATGATCAAGTCGAAATATATATTTTTGCCATGCTGGAAAAGAGCAGGCTGAATTGACCAGGTGCTATAGCATGTGCTGAAAGCATTGTTTGCTCACTGCACTAAAGCCCTAGGCACTGGCATGAGAGTTATCACTCCCATGCCAGTGCCTGGGATCCTTGATTTGAACTGCAGACACTGACCTGGACCAGAAACTCCATGCACATATCCAAACTCGCTTTCCCGCTCTTCATCACGGATCTTAGGAAGCTTGGAAGTGTCCATCCTGAGTGTGTGTGTGTCTGCAAAGAGTAAGAAGAGGAAAAACATAGAGTCAGTCATGTGACACTCCACTATGACGACACATGAAAGACATGACACTAGTTATATATTGATCAACTGTTTCAATAAATTAAATGACTTAATGGAATGAAAATAATTCACCATAACCACACAGAATCAAAAGACACATTTCATTCATTGGTACAGTGACATGTAAGCTTGCTCAGCGCTAATACCTGGAGAGCTTCGATACCATCTGCTTGGCAAAAGCAGGAGAAAAACAACAAGCTATGAAGCTAGCAAACTAGTCTCTACAGACCATAATACAACTACAAAAGTTATGAAATACAGTCTTAGTTTCAGTTGTGTATCACACAAACAAGCAAATCATACTAGCTAGATAGAGCTAAACTAATCGTAGTCAGGCAGGTGACACTGACAGAACGGAAATGTAACAACAGCTAACGTTAGCTAATCTGCTTGGTTTATCATAATTTATTAGCCAATTGCAATGAATTGACAATAATGTTACCAAACTATAATGGATTCATATGATTCGGGTTGATTACCTTCTCTTAGTATTCAATGGTCCAGGGCCCTTCAGAATTTTCTGTCGTATTAGGAGACTGATCAACTGACAGGCGCAAGACTATTTTAGGAAACAATCACCATTGTGGCTCGGAAGCCCTAGATTACATTAGAAAATACGAGCTCTGGGAGTCAAAATGGCGTAACAGCGCAACAGTTTCCTTCCTCTTTCGGCTCGTTTAGCTCGAATGCGGCAGCGGCTGCATTCCAATATCATTGACGTGATTTCCTCGTCTCCTTTCCTCAATGACAAAGTTTACTTAGACACTCAGTCAAAATCAAGCTATTGCTTTGATGTAGCAACACAGTCGAATGATATCCAATCACTTAGCCCATTTTGGCTGTGATAGGCCTATTGAAGCAGAACATTGGAAAAATAAACTTGGGAGATATATTAGCTGAATAAACTGCCCAGTTAAGATTTTTAAATCAAATTGGCCTAACTATGCTAGGCTATTTAATCAGCAAAATAGGCTACATATCTACATATATATTCATGTGCCCATACAGTAGGCTGGCGTCTGTAAGGAATAGTCTAAATTAGTGTGTCCCATGACACAAATTATGGAGAGAACATATCCACAGAGCAGAACCAACTCATGTTATGATGCATCACATGGCGTGAATCCAATGGTAAGCCTATGCGTTCATTTTACATAGCGTACCTATAGCTCCCTGCATGATTTTATTAGCCTATTCTAGATATGTCTAGTTGCGCTTTCGAAATAGGAACAAGCGCTGCGGTCATAACTTTTGATCGGTTTAAATAGCCTAGTTGTCATGGGATATAGGCCTAGCCTATGTGACGTTGATCCTAGACTATTGTAGAAAGGGTGGTCGATTGAGCCACATATGTTATATGTTATTTATCATCCTTTAGGATTTATTTCCAGGTTATTATTTTGTAATAACAAAAATTACCGACACGGGATTCGTCTCTCCAGTTGGAACGGGATGAGGACTGTGCGTTTTGCTGTTGGGGCTTTTATCAGTCTGATTTTCCAAGTGGGCATGACGCAACAGAGGACGAATGGTGAATATTGCCATAGTTGGAAGGACGCTCAATCTAACTGGCGAGGGGGTTTCCATTGTCCGGAGCGCCACGATCAAAGAGAAGCGGCGATCTGTTGTGGAAAGTGTGAGCTGCGCTACTGTTGCGCACTAAAAGGAGCTAGACTGGATCAGGGTAACTGCAACAACCACGAGCAAGTTCTACAGCCTGGCACGTCTGATGACGAGAAAGATGCCAAGAGCGCAGGTAAATTTTAACTTTGGCTACTGAAATAGGAACAAATGCTTGGTCAATTATTATTTTTCATTAAGGCCTAATGTGCTAGCTATAGAAGGCCTTTTTTAGGCATAGCTACCTATTCCTTGATAACACACACAGTGAGATTCCTTATAAATGGTATTGAGGAATGAGAAAGCCTAATGCAGTGTGTGCTTGAATCCAACCCACCAAATGTGCCTTAAAGTGTGGCCTCATGTCCAAGCATTTATTCTATTCTTCAACATGCAGTTAGTCTACTCCTCACATCACGAGCATCATGTTAAGACTTGATCTGCTGCCAAGGATCTTTCAATTAACCGTTTTTTTGTGTTTCATGTTGCACAGTTTAATACTTTTCTTGGAATATGAACACTACCCCAGCCTTTTAAGGTCATCCTTAAAATGTCTTTCTTTCCTTTCTACTCAATCAATCCTTCCACTTCTCCCCTGCCCTCTTTATTTTTGTGTTTTCTTTTCACTCTGTAGTACCTGTCTATGTCCCCTTTGTGATCGTGGGCTCTGTTTTTCTGGCCTTTATCTTTCTGGGCTCCATGGTGGCCATGGGTGTCTGTCTGAGTCGTAAACAGGAGATCTCCCAAAGCCCAGACGATGCTGCTGGGCCCCAGGGTGGGAGTGGAGAGCAGCAGCAGGAGGCTGTACCCATGACTGTGAGTACAGGGACGTCCTGTGGTTCCACCTCATCTCTCTACCCTCCCAATGCCAGCCAAGCCTGTCCAACTGGACCCACACGGGTCCACCAAACCTTAAAGAGGCAGGAAACTCCCACCAGCCCACAACCCTCCATGGTCCAACCTTTTACCATGCACCCCTCCATGGTGTTTTCCAGCCTGGTTCACCCCTCCATGCTTCATCATTCCATAATGCATCCTTATATGGCTCAAATGCCTACTCTGTATACCTCACAAGGGGAAAGCCGTCGTCTCCCATCTCCCTGCCCTCCATCCAGCTATACCAGCACTAAACCCAGGCACACTGAAGTGATCATATAATTTGTGGCTTTGACTTTGAAAGACTCCAGTACGGAGTATTTGGGTATTCAAATAGAAAAATATAAATAAGCCCAGGAAATGGAATGTAAATGTGTGGCAGCCAGTTTAGACTAATAAAAATGTTTAGGAGAATAATTGCAATTGCAATCAGTTAACAATAATTCAATCATTCATATTTTATTATTCCTTCAAATGTATAGTGTTTCTTTGTAAATATTCTGTACTCATTTCTAAAATTTCCACATTCAATTGCTAGACTTTTCCTGTGCTTTTTTGTTGTTGTCCATAATATAGTTAGTTATATTAGGCCTACTGTTAAGTATTTCTGATGCAAAAGCTACACTATGCACATAACCCTGTCACATAATAATAATAATAATAATAACAATAATTTGGTGGGTACTTTTATTTTGTCCTATTTCACACATGTACAAGTGTGTATTAATATGCATGAAGAGTAATAATAATAATTTGGTGGGTACTTTTATTTTGTCCTATTTCACACATGTACAAGTTGAAGAGTTGGACATGACACCATGATTTAGGTGACATGATACTGTATCATGATATCATGACACCCTCATTTACCACTATTTTATCTAAAACATTCCTCAATGTGATCTTTATGCATGTCACGATTTCCGCCGAAGTCGGTCCCTCTCCTTGTTCGGGCGGCGTTCGGCGGTCGACGTCACTGGCCTTCTAGCCATCGCCGATCCACTTTTCATTTTCCATTTGTTTTGTCTTTGTCTTACACACCTGGTTTCAATCCCCCAATGACTTGTTCATTATTTAACCCTCTGTTCCCCCATGTTTGTTTGTGAGTGATTGTTTATCTGTTATTTTGTATGCGCACGTTCGGCTGGTAACGCTGGGTTATGTTAAACCCGTATTTTGTATTTCGTGTTAGTTTGTGCCGTGTGCTTTTGGGTCGCCAAATAAAGGCTCCGTTTTGCTACCAACTACCTACTCTCCTGCGCCTGACTTCCTACAGCCCTTCACGCATACCATTACAGAATCACTCACCAGTAAATGGAGTCAGCAGGAGCAGACGGCCCTTTCACGGTCGAGGAGCGCGTCCAGCAGCATGCGACCTTGTTGCAACGTCTGGGCACCGCCATGGATCGCGTTCTGCAGACAATGGATAGATGGGAGAGAGAAGGAGGTCTTCCAACGCCTCCACCAGCCCCACTACAGCAGGCCCCACTGTCCACCCCTCCTTCACCCGGTTCCAGCGGGAGTATGATGGGAAGGCTGCCGGATGCCAGGGGTTCCTACTCCAGCTGGAGCTGTACCTGGCGACCGTCCACCCAGCTCCTTCGGGGACGTGAGAGCGTGTCCGCCCTCGTCTCCTGTCTCTCAGGCAAAGTCCTGGAGTTGGACCATTACGCAGAGTTCACCCGCTGCTTTCGGGCAGTTTTCAACCACCCGCCTGAGGGTCGAGCGGCGGGTGAACGTCTGTTCCACCTGAGGCAGGGGACGAGGAGCGAGCAGGATTTCGCTTTGGACTTCCGGACCCTGGCCGCCAGCGCGGGATGGAACGACAGGGCCCTGATCAATCACTACCGGTGCAGTCTGCGCGAGGACGTCCGTCGGGAGTTGGGCTGCCGAGACACCACCCTCACATTGGACCAGCTGGTGGACCTGTCCATCTGGCTGGACAACCTGATGGCTACCCACGGACGTCCGGATCGGGGCCTGTCAGTTCCATCCCCCAGCACCTCCGCTCTGACGCCCATGGAGCTGGGAGGTACTGCGCTTAGGGCGACCGGGGGAGGGGCCATTCCCTGCACCATCTGTGGCCGCAGAGGGCACACTGCTGGTCGGTGCTGGGTGGGTTCGTCAGGGAGTCGAGGCAGCAGGCAGGGCACTATCGTGTCACCCCAGGTGAGTCGGCACCAGGCTCACCCAGAGCCCCCTGTTGCTCACATGTATGTGTTTATTACATTTCCTGAGTTTTCCCCGCATTCCCAGCATAAGGCGCTCGTAGATTCAGGCGCAGCTGGGATTTTTATTGACTGTTCATTTGCCCATAGTTTAGGGATCCCCCTTGTTCCTGTGGATACGCCTTTCCCTGTGCACGCACTAGATAGTCAACCATTAGGGTCAGGGCTGATTAGGGAGGCCACCGCTCCACTAGACATGGTTAGGTAGGAGGGTCACAAGGAGAGAATCAGTCTCTTCCTTATTGATTCTCCTGCGTTTCCCGTGGTGCTGGGCCTATCCTGGTTGGCCTGTCATGACCCCACAATTTCGTGGCAACAGAGGGCTCTCAAGGGGTGGTCACGAAAGTGCTCAGGGAGGTGTGTAGGGGTTTCCATCGGTGCGACTACGGTGGAAACTCCAGACCAGGTCTCCACCGTGCGCATCCCCTCAGAATATGCCGATTTGGCTCTCGCCTTCTGTAAGAAGAAGGTGACTCAATTACCACCCCATCGATGGGGGGATTGTGCYATAYATCTCCTGGTAGACGCAGCACTTCCCAGGAYTCACGTGTATCCTCTGTCACAGGAGGAGACGGCGGCTATGGAAACATATGTCTCCGAATCCCTGGGGCAGGGATACATTCGGCCCTCCACTTCACCTGCCTCCTCGAGTTTCTTTTTTGTGAAGAAGAAGGATGGAGGTCTGCGCCAGAGTATTGACTATCGGGGTATCAATCAGATTACTGTGAGGTACAGCTACCCACTGCCTCTCATCGCCAGTGCGATCGAGTCAATGCACGGGGCGTGCTTCTCCACAAAATTGGATCTCAGGAGCACTTACAACCTGGTGCGTATCCGGGAGGGGGACGAGTGGAAGACGGCATTTAGTACCACCTCAAGGCACTATGAGTACCTCGTCATGCCGTACGGGTTGATGAATGCTCCATCAGTCTTCCAGGCCTTTGTTGACGAGATTTTCCGGGACCTGCACGGGCAGGGTGTAGTGGTGTATATCGACGACATTCTCATATACTCCGCTACACGCGCCGAGCATGTATCCCTGGTGCGCAGGGTGCTTGGTCGACTGTTGGAGCATGACCTGTATGTCAAGGCTGAGAAATGTCTGTTCTTCCAACAGTCCGTCTCCTTCCTAGGGTATCGCATTTCCACTTTAGGGGTGGAGATGGAGAGTGACCGCATTTCAGCCGTGCATAATTGGCCGACTCCCACCACGATAAAAGAAGTGCAGCGGTTTCTAGGGTTTGTCAACTACTACCGGAGGTTGATCCGGGGTTTTGGTCAGGTAGCGGCTCCCATTACCTCACTGCTGAAGGGGGGACCGGTGCGACTGCAGTGGTCGGCTGAGGCGGACAGGGCTTTTGGTCACCTGAAGGCTCTGTTTCCCTCGGCTCCCGTGCTGGCTCATCCGGATCCTTCTTTGGCGTTCATAGTGGAGGTGGACGCGTCCGAGGCTGGGATAGGAGCTGTGCTCTCTCAGCGCTCGGGCACGCCACCAAAGCTCCGTCCCAGTGCTTTCTTTTCGAAGAACCTTAGCCCTGCGGAGCGAAACTATGATGTGGGGGACCGGGAGCTGTTGGCTGTTGTCAAGGCTCTGATAGCGTGGAGACATTGGCTTGAGGGGGCTAAACACCCTTTTCTCATCTGGACTGACCACCGCAATCTGGAGTACATCCGGGCGGCGAGGAGACTGAACCCTCGCCAGGCAAGGTGGGCCATGTTTTTTACCCGTTTTGTTTTCACTCTGTCCTACAGACCAGGTTCCCAGAACTCTAAGGCAGACGCACTGTCCCGGATGTATGACACAGAGGACCGGTCCATGGATCACACTCCCATACTTCCGGCCTCTTGCCTGGTGGCACCGGTGGTGTGGGAGCTGGACGCGGACATCGAGTGGGCGTTACGCACAGAGCCCATTTCCCCCCAGTGTCCAGCTGGGCGTCTGTACGTTCCGTCTGCTGTCCGCGACGTTTGATCTATTGGGCCCACACGTCACCCTCCTCTGGTCATCCTGGCATCGGTCGGACGGTGCGTTGCCTTAGTGGGAAGTACTGGTGGTCCACCTTGGCCAAGGACGTGAGGGTTTATGTTTCCTCCTGCTCGGTGTGCGCCCAGTGCAAGGCTCCCAGGCACCTGCCCAGAGGGAAGTTACAACCCCTCCCCGTTCCACAACGGCCGTGGTCGCACCTGTCGGTGGACTTCCTGATGGATCTTCCTCCCTCACAGGGCAACACCACAATCCTGGTCGTTGTGGATCAGTTTTCTAAGTCCTGCTGTCTCCTCCCTTTGCCCGGTCTCCTTACGGCCCTACAGACTGCGGAGGCCCTGTTCACACGTCTTCCGGCACTATGGGGTGCCTGAGGACATAGTCTCTGATCGGGGTCCCCAGTTCACGTCCAGGGTTTGGAGGGCGTTCATGGAACGCCTGGGGGTCTCGGTCAGCCTCACCTCAGGTTTTCACCCCGAGAGTAACGGGCAGGTGGAGAGAGTAAACCAGGATGTGGGTAGGTTTCTGCGGTCATATTGCCAGGAATGGCCGGGGGAGTGGGCGGCGTTCATCCCCTGGGCAGAGGTGACCCAAAACTCACTCCGCCACTCATCTACTAACCTCTCCCCCTTCCAGTGTGTACTGGGGTATCAGCCGGTTCTTGCACCTTGGCATCAGAGCCAGATCGAGGCTCCTGCGGTGGACGAATGGTTTAACCTCACTAGGGTATGTGGGACGGTAGTGTCCCACCTCGTCAACAGCCAGTGAAACTGCAGGGTGCCAAATTCAAAACAACAGAAATCCCATAATTAAAATTCCTCAAACATACATGTATTTTACACCATTTTAAAGATACACTTGTTGTAAATCCAGCCACAGTGTCCGATTTCAAAAAGGCTTTACGACGAAAGCAAACCAAACGATTATGTTAGGTCAGAGCCAAGTCACAGAAAAACACAGCCATTTTCCAGCCTAAGAGAGGAGTCACAAAAAGCAGAAATATAGATAAAATTAATCAGTAACCTTTGATGATCTTCATCAGATGACACTCATAGGACTTCATGTTACACAATACATGTATGTTTTGTTCGGTAAAGTTCATATTTATATCCABAAATCTGAGTTTACATTGGCGCTTTATGTTCTGTAGTTCCAAAACATCCGGTGATTTTGCAGAGAGCCACATCAATTTACAGAAATACTCATAATAAACATTGATAAAAGATACAACTGTTATTCATGGCATTTTAGTTCCACTTCTCCTTAATGCAACCGCTGTGTCAGATTTAAAAAAAAAAACTCCCTCATTTTTCAGAGTAAAAGTCTGAAACAATGCCTAAAGACTGGTCACATGTAGAGGAAGGCACAGAGCTCGTGAACTGGGTCCTAAGTCTTTGTATGGTGGATAGGCTTTCAATGGAAAAACAGCCTTTCAAAATAATAGTACTTCCTGGTTGGATTTTCCTCTGGTTTTCGCCTGCCATATCAGTTCTGTTATACTCACAGACATTATTTTAACAGTTTTGGAAACTTTAGAGTGTTTTCTATCCAAATATATTCGGGACCGAGTAGCAGACAGTTTAATTTGGTCACGCTTTTCATCCAAAATTCCGAATGCTGCCCCCTACCCTAGTGAAGCTAAGCGCTCAGAGGAGACCTGGGATGCCGCCCATGTGCACCTGCAACGGGCCATGAGGCGGCAGAAGGCGAGCGCCGACCGCCACCGCAGCGAGGCCCCGGTGTTTCCACCGGGGGACCGGGTCTGGCTCTCGACCCGAAACCTGCCCCTCCGCCTGCCCTGCCGGAAGCTGGGCCCGCGGTTTGTGGGGTCATTCAAAGTCCTGAGGAGACTGAATGAGGTATGCTACAGGTCACAGCTTCCCCCAGATTACCGTATTAATCCCTCGTACCATGTGTCTCTCCTCAGGCTGGTGGTGGCTGGTCCACTCCAGGAGTCTGAGGTGCGGGAGGTTCCTCAACCCCCTCTGGACATCGAGGGGGCCCCGGCGTATGCTGTTCGAGCCATCCTGGACTCGAGGCGTCGGGCGAGGGGCCTTCAGTACCTCGTGGAGTGAGAGGGGTACGATTCGGAGGAGAGATGCTGGGTGCCGGTGGAGGACATCTTGGACCCTTCGTTGCTGCGGGAGTTCCACCGTCTCCATCCGGATCGCCCTGCGCCTCGTCCTCCGGGTCGTCCCCGAGGTCGGTGCGCGTSAAYGGGGGGGGGGGGGTACTGTCACGACTTCCGCCGAATGTCGGTCCCTCTCCTTGTTCGGGCGGCGTTCGGCGGTCGACGTCACCGGCCTTCTAGCCATCGCCGATCCACTTTTCATTTTCCATTTGTTTTGTCTTTGTCTTACACACCTGGTTTCAATCCCCCAATTACTTGTTCATTATTTAACCCTCTGTTCCCCATGTTTGTTTGTGAGTGATTGTTTATCTGTTATTTTGTATGCGCACGTTCGGCTGGTAACGCTGGGTTATGTTAAACCCTTATTTTGTATTTCGTGTTAGTTTGTGCCGTGTGCTTTTGGGTCGCCAAATAAAGGCTCCGTTATTATCTGATCAACTATCAGATCTCCTGCGCCTGACTTCCTACAGCCCTTCACGAATACCATTACGATGCATGAATAGAATTTACTCTGGTGGCTGTAGAGTAGATCAACAAACCTTTCTCAGGGTCACAACTTTGGTTTTAGAAGTGGGGGGGACATTAAGAAAAATGTATTCAGTCGGATAAACACTCCAAAAAGCCTACCCGATTGCTCAGAGCGGTCAGCATGGTCCGAAAGCACACTGTTGCGTCGTTTTGCATCACATTCCAATGATAACACTGTGAGGGGGGGGACTAAAATGCAATTTCAGAATGTGGGCAGGACATGTCCCCCCTGTCCCCAGTGAAAGTTGTGCCCCTGGCCTTTCTGCAGCCACAGCCTCGCAACAGGTGTGTTGAAACGTCTCATTATGAGCTGCCTGGGAGCGGCGCTGTTCAACCGCCATGCTGCTGAAGTGGCGACCAATCCTGTGCTTTAGTTCGCGCTGATTGCTTTGCTGGCCATGGTGCTAAATGTTTACGCGGCTAGTTATGTCTCGTGCCAACTTTGGCTTTTACAATTTAAGTTAAAACACAGTTTTTACATTTTTGCTTCCAATGTTAAGAAACGATTTGATCCATAATTCCATGTGTCCATCTGAAGCATCTATCTCCTGCAGTATCTTATTATGGAGACTGTTTTAGGCCTAGGCAATCAGACAGAATCAGAATCATGTTTATTGTCCTACAAGAGGAAAATCTTGGCATAGCTCACAAATAACATACACAAAGCATATAGAAAACACAGCAGGAAACAACCCATAGCAGGAAGCTGCATGGAATTGCTAATGAAGCAAACTTAGCTACCACAAGAGAAACTGAAGAATAATTGTGGGGTAATGGTGGTATAGGCCTAGATATAATCATAACAGAAAAAGTGATAAATGGAGGATACATGTTATAGTGTCTGGGGGCTCAGTGTCATGGATAGTGTCGTGTCTTTGGCATCATTAAACAGAAGATTAATCATTATCAAAAATTCTCTGTAATTATTATTACGTGATTAAACTACTTAATCATGTAACTGTAATTAACTAGGAAGTCGGGGCACCAAGGAAAATATTCCGATTACAAAGTTATAATTTTCCTAATATAACTTTCAGATATTTTTATATCTGATCACTTAGTCTTCTGATTAACAAATTATTATTTACCTAATTCCAAACGTCGTAAATGGTTGGTTATCTGCACGAACCCAGTCTTCACTATGAGTCATCCATACATCAATTGTCTTAAAATCATTTATTTACTAACTAAGTACTCACAGATGTTTCGGCGGTTGTCAGTCTTCGCGTTCAATGATACCGAATTCCTAGCTGCAGACTAGTAATTAATATCAAAGACTTGTTCTTATTCTGTCGGTATCGATAGTCTAAGAGTTTAACCACGTGGGATGGTTAAAAGATTCAGCAATCTACTCAAGCCTTATTTCCCTCTGTGATAGAGGTACTGGTCTCGTCTCAACCCTTAGCCCTCTCTTAATTGTGGTAAGCTCGGTCTGGTGATAGAAAACCCAGGTGGGGTTTTTATTCGGAACATAGAAAAGGGCTGTCTCATGACGCCGGGTCCTGTCTTTGCCCCTGGGGGAGTGCCAATGACTTAGTGAAACTTTAAACAGAAATACAATTCTCTCACATTAACATCATTACATAGCATCACATCATTTCACAAATAGTTGAATCTTTACTCATTCATTTTATACAACAATTAGATGTAAGCTGAGGCTGAGGCTATTGTGAGGTTACTGAGGCTATTGTATAAACAGGATTATGGTAATGTGGCCGTATTGTCTCTCATGAGTTTCACAAAATTGTACCAAACGGACCAGTTCGTAGCTGGATTCCTCACCGATCTTTTATACATTCTCCAGAACATAAATATTGTTCGGACCTCCAGTTCTGTGAGGTGGAAGAAATTAATTTGTTCTCTCTATGAAAACGCACTCTCTCTCTATACTCTGGCCATGAGGAGAGGATCTCCTCTAGGAATTTACGATGGTGCAGAGGTAGGGGGATGGTGCTCGCTGTGTCCCAAGAGGGCAACGTCATGACAATAGCCTAATAGAGGTATTAGTGACAGGCGGTGTACATGGGTGCAGTGATAGCGATGTGTGAAAACATTGGGATAAACAGTGGCATTGTCATTGAGGGTAAATACTGTATTAGGGTTAATAGGGTTGAGCTATTGAAATTACAGAAGCACCAATATGTTACTCTGTCGTTTAGTTCTTATTAAGGCCCTTCCCTTCTGTTAGATCATGCATTAGCGCACAGTGATCTACAGACCTCCATTAACGTCACATCAGCAATAATCACTGTGTGTTTTAGAGCCAATTTATGCTTGATCTGAAAATGTGGTTGGAGGTGCTGCATGGATGGTGTGACGCAATTACTGAGCCTCCAGAGGCATGCGGAGGCCAAATTGAGCTCCTTACTGCATCGTCACGTGCCGCCCAAATTTTTTAACAATGCGGAGGGCTCCGTATAGCTTCGCATTGACATGATTGGTTGATGGTAGGTCAGGGCGGGAGGTCCTGTACTCACTTCCTTGACAACAGCCCTGCTCAACAGCGCTGCTGCGCGAAGCACAATAAATATGCATGCCCTGACTACTGCAGAGGCCGTTTCACCGTAAACGCTGCAAAGCCTATGCAGAAGTCAGAATGACCATGCAGCGCCTTTAAGCTCCCAGACCTCCAATCCACTTCCACGGTCCAGATACCATCTGTCAGGATGGGCTAATCTGAAAGGGGACACTATAAAACCACACCACTTCGATACAGCTACAACCGGAAGTTACTTTTCGTAGCAGGTTGGGAGATCATTTTCGCTAACCCTTTCCCTAACCTTAACCTAATTCCCCTTACCTGCTACGTTAATTCTCCTAACCTTCTGTGTAACTTCTCCTAACCTGCTATGAAAAAGTCACAGTATCAAAGTGGCATGTTTTTAGGGAATCTCAATCTGAAAGGGTGGTGTTTATGCCCACACACCATAAGGTGGTACCTGGCTGCAGGTGCGCAACTTATAATTCATTTTTTCATCTAGTCGGATAAACACTCTAAACAGCCTACCCGACCGCTCGGAGGCGTCTGCACACAGTTGCCTCGTTTTGTATCGCATTCCAATGATCAAACTGGGGAGGACAAAAATGCAATTACAAAATTTGAGGGGGATGGGGGGGACATGTCCCCCCCCCGTCCCCCCCCCCGTCCCCAGTGGAAGTTGCACCCCTGCCTGGCTGGGACAAACACTAGTATGGCCCCATGGTTCTTCTGAGAGACAGAATCCAGCTGGACTAAAGAGAAGGAGAAACCGAACGGAGACAGAGAAAGACATCCTTAGGTAATCACTTCCCTGTGTGCAATATGGAATTGCACTGGTTATATCAATTTGGTAGCAGGATAAGAGTCTAATAGACTATAATGCTGATCATGCAATCTAAAAGATAAAAAATCTATCTTGTAATCACAAATTGTTATCCGACTGTGGAATTCCATCATCAAGAATCAAAAATCACAAAACTCACTAATCGTGACTATTGTTTTCTCATGTAGGCCTAGTTGAAATTAACTGTTTGTAGAGCTGCCAGACAAAAATGCTTGAATGTGCCAAAAAACAAACTCCTAGGCCTAAAAGTAAGAAAATAGGTCGTTTGACAACGGGGCGTGACCATTGTGGTGGTAGGATGCCCGCTGTTAGGTGGGGTCAAACGGTCACCCCCTGATTGAATCCATTCTCTTTTGAAACAATTCATTGACAATCCGAAAGTGGTCATATCGTCGAAGACACATTTTTGAGTGTTTATTTATACATTTCAGAATAACTGGGCTAAACCAGTCACAAAGGCCTAATAATGCAATTTATGTAATGTAAGCTTGTGTTCTAAAATAGGGATTCTCGTCATCATCCCGAAAACTCACTCATGTCGCGCTGTCAAACTGCCCATGGTTGTCACGATGGATGTTTTTGGCGATCCTGATTGGACGACACAACTAAATCTTCTAATTAAATCTCTGAGCCTGGATGCTGATTTGTGCGGGAGATTGCTCCTCACAGAAAGAATCCTGGTGAGATGAGTGGACAGGATGGCAACTCTACCGGTGGACTGCAGCTGAATACTCCTAAAAGGACACATTAGGTGAGCGTCCCGTCTTTATCATCTTCCCGACCTTTGTTATGTCTGTTTGTGTATTATATGTAGGCTACTACAATTAGGGTGATGCTATTTAAAACCCTCGGTCACTCACGGGTCACAGACCACCGTTCTTCGGTAATAAACCGGTCCATCTGGAGTTGCAGGCACTTAATTGTTACAATCAAGATAAGGCATCACTCTAAAGTGGTTTGAAACAAACGGTGCGCTGTTCGCCCAGTTGAAACTGTTGTACTTATTGGCTCTTCTAATCACCTCAGAGCATCTGGTTGGGACAACCTTGCCATTCTTGCTTGCGTAATTGGTAAATCTGTAGGATGCTTTGGATTCATGGTTTGTTGATAAATGTGTGATCAAGGTTGCCATGATGATCAAGCCCACAGGGCACAGACGTCAATTCAACGTCTATTCCACGTTCGTTCAACGTGGAAACGACGCTGATTCAACCAGTGTTTTTTTATTTTATTGTATGGTGAGTTTAACATTGCTGAGGTTCCTCCCAGTCTTGCATGGCATGTGTCACCATTCATAATATGTTGCACAGCAAGGCCCCTAACTTTAAAATATAGCATAATCCTTACTTCAAATAAGATTTTATAAACTGGGTTGTTCAAGCCCTGAATGCTGACAGCTGTGATATATCAGACCTTATACCATGGGTATGACAAAACATTTATTTGTACTGCTCTAATTATGTTGGTAACCAGTTTATAATAGCAACAAGGCACCTCTGGGGTTTGTGATATGGCCAATATACCACGTCTAAAGGCTGTGTCCAGGCACTCCACGTTGTGTTGTGCTAAGAACAGCTCTTAGCTGTGAATATTGGCCATTACTCTGGAATATTACTCTGGGATGAAGTAAAGAGTAGTTTGTTCCATGATAACTAACTTGTATGTGCTCTGATGGCATTACATAAAGACAAATGGGATTTGATTAGTAATGTAATCCGGAGAGGTTTGACTCGACTGCCTCTGTCTCACACACCATCTGGTCTGGCTGTGTCTAGTGGAGGTTATTGTCAGTGGCTGTGTCCCAGCAGGTGGTGTGATGTGAGGGGATGCCCCTGGTCAAGAGGAGCATAGATCCCCGGCACCTCTGCCGCGGGGCGCTGCCCAAGGGGATTGGCAGTGAGCTGGAGTGCGTCACCAACAACAGTCTGTCTGCCATCATACGTCAGCTCAGCAGTCTAAGTAAGACACACCTTCCACACAGTCACCCCCCCTGTTATGTACATGAAGTAATCACCTATCTTTTAACCAGATGTATGCATCTATGCTCCAGAATGGTGACCTATACACCCTCATCCCTGTTACACTGGAAAACTGAACAACTTATGCAAATAAATTTACTTCGCATTTAATGATTGGAATCGATTTGGTAAAATACATGTTGATATTGACAGGTGTGTACGTTGTAGTGTGGGGAGGGATAGAGAGAATTAGAGGATGAGACATCTGGCCCATACATATCCATATTACTGTGTGTCTGTGTGGGGCGGGATTGTATAAAGTCACTGGAGATTAGAGCTTACTGTAGAGCTTAGTTTCACAGAAGCAAATAAAGGAGAGAGGGAGGGACAGAGAGAGCGAATCGAGACAGATTTCACAATCACTTGCTCTTGTCTCAGCGTTGTTTGACAATTCTCAATCATTTGGTTGGTTGTCTGAATCTCCATCACTAAATTGCTCCGTCTGTTTAACTTTATCTCAATTTACAGTTGAAGTCGGAAGTTTAAATACACCTTAGCCAAATACATTTAAATTAATTTTTTTCACAATTCCTGACATTTAATCCTCATACAAAATTCCCTGTCTTAGGTCAGTTAGAATCACCACTTTATTTTAAGTATGTGAAATGTCAGAATATTAGTAGAGAATAATTTATTTCAGCTTTTATTTCTTTCATCACATTCCCCGTTGGTCAGTAGTTTACATGCACTCAATTAGTATTTGGTAGCATTGCCTTTAAATTGTTTAACTTGGGTTAAATGTATCGGGATTGAGGTCAGGGCTTTGTGATGGCCACTCCAATACCTTGACTTTGTTGTCCTTAAGCCATTTTGCAACAACTTTGGAAGTATGCTAGGGGTCATTGTTCATTTGGAAGACCCATTTGCGACCAAGCTTTAACTTCCTGGCTGATGTCTTGAGATGTTGCTTCAATATATCCACATAATTTTCCTCCCTCATGATGCCAACTATTTTGAAGTGCACCAGTCCCTCCTGCAGCAAAGCACCCCCACAACATGATGCTGCCACCCCCATGCTTCACAGTTGAGATGGTGTTCTTCAGCTTGCAAGCCTCCCCCTTTTTCCTCCAAACATAACGATGGTCATTATGGCCAAACAGTTCTATTTTTGTTTCATCAGACCAGAGGACTTTTCTCCAAAAAGTATGATCTTTGTCCCCATGTGCAGTTGCAAACCATAGTCTGATTTTTTTTATGGCGGTTTTGGAGCAGTTGCTTCTTCCTTGCTGAGCGGCCTTTCAGGTTATGTCGATATAGGACTCGTTTTACTGTGGATATGGATACTTTTGTACCTGTTTCCTCCAGCATCTTCACAAGGTCTTTTGCTGTTTTGGGATTGATTTGCACTTTTCGCACCGAAATATGTTCATCTCTAGGAAACAGAAAGCATCTCCTTCTTGAGCGGTATAACGGCTGCGTGGTCCCATGGTGTTTATACTTGCGTATTATTGTTTGTACAGATGAACGTGGTACCTTCAGGCGTTTGGAAATTGCTCCCAAGAATGAACCAGACTTGTGGAGGTCTACAATTTTTTTTTTCTGAGGCCTTGGCTGATTTCGCCATGATGTCAAGCAAAGAGGCACTGAGTTTGAAGGTAGGCCTTGAAATACATCCACAGGTACACCTCCAATTGACTCAGGCTAATTGACATCATTTATCAGAAGCTTCATGACATAATTTTCTGGAATTTTCCAAGCTGTTTAAAGGTACAGTCAACTTAGTGTATGTAAACTTCTGACCCACTGGAATTGTAATACAGTGAAATAATCTGTAAACAATTGTTGGAAAAATTACTTGTCATGCGCAAAGTAGATGTCCTAACCGACTTGCTAAAATTATAGTTTGTTAACAAGAAATTTGTGGAGTGGTTGAAAAACACTTAGGTTGGAGTCATTAAAACTCGTATGTAAACTTCCGACTTCAACTGTATCTCTTTGCTCTTTTCTGTGTAGTATGAAGTGTACTTCTCCATTCATCTTGTCCGACCAGTTGGACACGGTGAAAGTCTGTAGTAATGACTCCTCTCTGTCCTCAGGTAAACATGCAGAGGATGTCTTTGGAGAGTTGTTTAGTGAGGCTAACACCTTTTACCTGCGTGCAAACGGTCTCCAAGACCGCATCGACCGCTTGGCCGTCAAGGTCACCCAGCTGGATTCCACTGTGGAAGAAGGTCAGTTGGTGTCAGGGGATAAGGGTAAAAAATGAATCTCTAATGTTGAATGAGAATAACCAAGTCATTAGTTATCCTCCAAATCAAATTTTATTTGTCACATACACATGGTTAGCAGATGTTAATGCGAGTGTAGCGAAATGCTTGTGCTTCTAGTTCCGACAATGCAGTAATAACCAACGAGTAATCTAACCTAAAAATTCCACAACAACTACCTTATACACACAAAGGAATTAAATAATATGTACATAAAAATATGAATGAGCGATGGTACAGAACGGCATAGGCAAGATGCAGTAGATGGTATCGAGTACAGTATATACAGATGAGTAATGTAGGGTATGTAAACATTATATGAAGTGGCATTTTTTTAAGTGGCTAGTGATACATTTTTTACATTATTAAAGTGAGCTGGAGTTGAGTCAGTATGTTGGCAGCAGCCACTCAATGTTAGTAGTGGCTGTTTAACAGTCTGATGGCCTTGAGATAGAAGCTGTTTTTCAGTCTCTCGGTCCCTGCGTTGATGCACTTGTACTGACCTCGCCTTCTGGATGAAAGCAGGGTGAACAGAACAGGCAGTGGCTCGGGTGGTTGTTGTCCTTGATGATCTTTATGGCCTTCCTGTGACATTGGGTGGTGTGGGTGTCCTGGAGGGCAGGTAGTTTGCCCCCGGTGATGCGTTGTGTAGATCTCACTACCCTCTGGAGAGCCTTACGGTTGTGGGCGGAGCAGTTGCTGTACCGGACGGTGATACAGCCCGACAGGATGTTCTCGATTGTGCATCTGTAAAAGTTTGTGTGCTTTTGGTGATAAGCCGAATTTCTTCAGCCTCCTGAGGTTGAAGAGGCGCTGCTGCGCCTTCTTCACCACACTGTCTGTGTGGGTGGACCAATTCAGTTTGTTATGTGTACGCCGAGGAACTTAACTTTCGACCCTCTCCACTACTGTCCCGTCGATGTGGATAGGGGGGTGCTCCCTCTGCTGTTTCCTGAAGTCCACGATCATCTCTTTTGTTTTGTTGACGTTGAGTGTGAGGTTATTTTCCTGACACCACACTCCGAGGGCCCTCGCCTCCTCCCTGTAGGCCGTCTCGTCGTTGTTGGTAATCAAGCCTACCACTGTAGTGTCGTCTGCAAACATGATTGAGTTGGAGGCATGCATGGCCACGCAGTCGTGGGTGAACAGGGAGTACAGGAGAGGGCTCAGAATGCACCCTTGTGGGGCTCCATTGTTGAGGATCAGCGGGGTGGAGATGTTGTTACCTACCTTCACCACCCGGGGGCAGCCCGTCAGGAAGTCCAGTACCCGCCCCCACAGGGTGGGGTTGAGACCCAGGGTCTCGAGCTTGATGACGGGTTTGGAGGGTACTATGGTTAACACCTTTAAATGTTTTACGTCGGCTGGAGTGACGGACGTTCCGCAGGTTTTGGTAGCGGGCCGTGTCAGTGGCACTATTGTCCTCAAAGCGAGCAAAGAAGTTGTTTAGTCTGTCTGGGAGCAAGACATCCTGGTCCGCGACGGGGCTGGTTTTCTTTTTGCAATCCGTGATTGACTGTAGACCCTGCCACATACCTCTCGTGTCTGAGCTGTTGAATTGCGACTTTACTTTGTCTCTATACTGACGCTTAGCTAGTTTGATTGCCTTGTGGAGGGAATAGCTACACTGTATTCGGTTATGTTTCCGGTCACCTTGCCCTGATTTAAAAGCAGTGGTTCGCGCTTTCAGTTTAGCGTGAATGCTGCCATCAATCCACGGTTTCTGGTTGGGGAATGTTTTAATAAACGCTGTGGGTACAACATCACCGATGCACTTGCTAATAAACTCGCTCACCGAATCAGCGTATTCGTCAATGTTTGACGCAATGCGGAACATATCCCAGTCCACGTGATCGAAGCAATCTTGAAGCGTGGAATCAGATTGGTCGGACCAGCGTTGAACAGACCTGAGTGCGGGAGCTTCCTGTTTTAGTTTCTGTCTATAGGCTGGAAGCAACAAAATGGAGTCGTGGTCAGCTTTTCCGAAAGGAGGGCAGGGGAGGGCCTTATATGCGTTGCGCAAGTTAGAATAACAATGATCCAGGGTTTTACCAGCCCTGGTTGCACAATCGATACGCTGATAGAATTTAGGGAGTCTTGTTTTCAGATTAGCCTTGTTAAAATCCTCAGCTACAATGAATGCAGCCTCGGGATATGTGGTTTACATAGAGTGAAATTAAGTTCGTTCAGGGCCATCGATGTGTCTGCTTGGGGGTGAATATATGCGGCTGTGATTATAATCGAAGGGAATTCTCTTGGTAGATAATGCGGTCGGCATTTGATTGTGAGGAATTCTAAGTCAGGTGAACAGAAGGACTTGAGTTCCTGTATGTTGTTATGATCACACCACGTCTCGTTAATCATAAGGCATACACCCCCGCCCTTCTTCTTACCAGAAAGATGCTTGTTTCTGTCGGCGAGATGCGTGAAGAAACCAGCTGGCTGTACCGACGCCGATAGCGTGTCTCGTGAGCCATGTTTCCGTGAAACAAAGAACGTTACAGTCTCTTATGTCTCTCTGGAATGCTACCCTTGCTTGGATTTCATCTACCTTGTTGTCAAGAGACTGGACATTGGTGAGTAGTATGCTCGGGAGCGGTGCGCGATGTGCCCGTCTCCGGAGCCTGACCAGAAGACCGCTGCCTGACAGAAGATCGTCTGCCCCTTTTACGGCGTTGTTGTTTTGGTTCGCCGGCTGGGATCCGATCCATTGTCCTGGGTGGTGGGCAAAACAGAGGATCCGCTTCGGGAAATTTATATTCCTGGTCGTAATGTTGGTGAGTTGACGTTGCTCTTATATCCAATAGTTCCTCCCGACTGTATGTAATAAACCTAAGATTACCTGGGGTAACAATGTAAGAAATGACACGTAAAAAAACTAAATACTGCATAGTTTCCTAGCAACGCGAAGCGAGGTGGCCATCTCTGTTGGCGCCGGAATAATGGACCCGTCCTCCTTGTCTCTGGTTCTGCATGGCCCATAATGTTTATTATTTTCTATCTCAGTATCTTCTAATTGCTTACCTTTCTATCAATCTCACATTCTCTGTTTTGATCTCCAGTCTCTCTGCAGGACATCAACATGAGGAAGGCATTTAAGAGTTCCACAGTCCAGGACCAGCAGGTGGTGTCCAATAGCAGCACGTCCAACCCTGTGGCAGAGATGTACAACACCAGCGACAAGCCTCCTCCTCTCAGCATCCTCTCTGCCTACAGGTTCACTGTGTGGATGCATCACAATCACCAGACGAGCTTTAACCTCAAGGTCGTGACGAATAGCTAACTAGTCTCTGTTTTGACACAGAGATGACCACACTGATGGGATGAAGTTCTACACAGACCCGTCCTACTTCTTTGACCTGTGGAGAGAGAAGATGCTGCAGGACACGGAGGACAAGAGAAAGGAGAGAAGAAGACAACGGGTGAAAGACTCTTAATATCACACTTTTAAAAAAAGACTCTTGTATTTTGCTTCTGAACAGCTAATTTCTTCTGAGCAACTTGTGTATACAATATCCTGTAACTCCACACCTATTTGCAAAATGACCTCTCTCTCTCTCTCTCTCTCTCTCTCTCTCTCTCTCTCTCTCTCTCTCTCTCTCTCTCTCTCTCAGGAGCAGAAGCGATGTGTTGACAGCACACTTCAGCGTGAGGTGAAGAAGGTTCGTAAAGCCCGAAACCGCCGTCACGAGTGGAACATGATGGCGTTCGACAAAGAGCTCCGCCCAGACCATCGCCACCCTCACTCTCTCCACCGGGGGGTGTCGTCTGAGGGCTCCCTCTCCCCGGAGAGCAGGTCAGTGGTTCCATCCCCCACTAGGACTATATTCATCTCTCCTGAGCAAAGGATTCCTTCACCGTTTGTTTTTTAAATGGCATATTAAAATGTTATCAGTGTAGAGTTAATTATGACTTTTTGTTGTCTAGATATGATCTGCCAGACTACCCAACTGCTCCAGGCCTTCCCCATGCTACATCCAACCACACCCTGGCTCACCCCTACCAGCCTGCAGACATCCATGAGTCTGTAGAGCATGAGTACCACAGCATCGGAGTCGGCTACAGAGAAGGGACTCTCAACCACACACAGTACCCCAACCCTCTGCATCACCCCACTGAGAGAATGAATGGCACTATAACGCTTCCACCTGCAGACTACAGGTATTGTTACTGTAACAATAAGAAATCTGTAATATAGATTAGTGAATCTGATTTGTTTATACTAATTGTTACCTCAAATGTAGAGTTCTAAAACTGAACATCTTCTTTCTCTCAGTATAATGGAGTACTATGCCAGTTCTGGACCACCACCTCCTCCTCCCCCAGCCCCTCTTATCCCATCTGCACAGACAGCCTTTGGCTCTCCCATGGTGTCCCCCACCCCACTTACTGGATCCTCAGGCTGTTGTCCCCCAATGCTATCTCCCCCAGGACCCCATATGATTCCACCTCCCCCAGGTCCTCCACCACCAGTCCCTCCCGCTCCCCCCCAAGTGGCAGGACTCGGTGATTGGAAGAGACAGGACACCCAGCCTGTCACTGGTACACGAAGTGACCTTCTGTCAGCTATTCGCATGGGTAAGTTTAGCTGTACTTAGATGTTTACCATTCTTCTGGAGACAGCAGAGGTAAAAAAATATATACAAAGAAGTATTTGCACAGAAGTTCATGTTTAGACTGTGTGTGTGACTGGGTTTGTGTTGCTCAGGTATCCAGCTGAAGAAGGGGCAGGAGCAGCAGGAGCAGCAGGCCAAGCGGGAGCCTGTGGGGAACGACGTGGCCACCATCCTGTCCCGACGCATCGCAGTGGACTACAGCGACTCAGAGGACGACTCCGAACTGGAGGACAACGACTGGTCAGACTGACCCTGACACCGCCCACACACGGTGACCAAACACCATGGACACATCTCTCCTCCAGCCCAACTATCCCACAACGGATATGATGTGGTACAGCTGTACAGATGAATGAGAGTCTCATATGCGGTCAGGGACACTGTTTTTACAGACCGATGACCATATTATGGTTCATAGTGATTAGTGGGCATAGGCTGAGGACACAGTTTCATTTTAGTTTTAGCCATTTTGTCCAGTAGGTGAATGAACTTAATGTTAAGGCAAATTAGTTTCCTGATGAACTGAGATTCAGCTGAAATCACTCAAAGGTATGTGGACCAAATAACCAAGTGGCGAATTTCCCCCTTTTCCTACTGTACCTACAGAGCTGTCAGCTCTTTTACTCAGACACCAACATGATCATTTCATCTAAATAAATCACCAACACTGTACTCTCAATGTCACTAATCATCATTTATATGATTTTATCTGAATTTGTCATCTTCTTTTGCTTACTCCCATGTTTGTGTCACGACCTGTGTCAATGTGTACACTCCTGATAAGACAATTACCGTGTAGGCTACTTATTGTCTTATGCCCTTAAATGTTAACGTCAATAAAATTCCAACATACTTAGCTGATCTTCATGTGACTTCTCATCACCTCTGAACTGTCTTAGTCGACCATTAGAAAGATGAGGTTCTCGCTGTAGCATATGAGACCGTCTCTGAACAGACATTCCAGCTCGACTGTTTAAAATGGGATGGAGTATAACCAATGACACACATTAGGAATGGCTTGTCAATTCCTCGTCAAATGTATTCTAGAGATATATTTGAGATGATATGCAAGCTGACCCGAGTGACACTGTGCTCATGTTTAATGCACCTTATACTGAACAAAAATATAAACAACAAACGTTAGTTCATATGGCAACTTAAATAAATTCATTAGGCCCTAATCTATGGATTTCACGTGACTGGGAATGCAGATATGCATCTGTTTGTCACATACCTTAAACAAGGTAGGGGCGTGGATCTGAAAACCAGTCAGTATCTGGTGTGACCACCCTTTGCCTCATGCAGCGTGACATCTCCTTTGCATAGAGTTGATCAGGCTGATTGTGGCCTGTTGTCCCACTTCTTCAATGGCTGTGCGAAGTTTGCTGGATATTGGCAGGAACTGGAACATGCTGTCATATGTGGATCCAGAGCATCCCAAACATGCTCAATGGGTAACATGTCTGGTGAAAATGGAAGTACTGGGACATTTTCAGCTTCCAGGATTTGTGTACAGATCCTTGCGACATGGGGCCGTGCATTATCATGCTGAAACTTGAGGTGATGGCAGGGGATGAATGGCATGACAATGGGCCTCAATCTCATCACGGTACCTCTGTGCATTCAAATTGCCATAGATAAAATGCAATTGTGTTTGTTGTCCACAGCTTATGCCTGCCCATACCATAACCCCACCACGGGACACTCTGTTCACAACGACATCAGCAAACTGCTTGCCATACATGCTTTCTGCCATCTCCCTGATACAGTTCAAAGTGGGATTCATCCAGCATGCCAGTGGCCATCAAAAGGTGAGCATTTGCCCACTAAAGTTGTTTACGACGCAGAACTGCAGTCAGGTGAAGACCCTGGTGAAGATGACGAGCACACAGATGAGCTTTCCTGAGACGGTTTCTGACAGTTCTTTGGTAGTGCAAACCCACAGTTTCATTAGCAGCCTGGGTTGCTGGTCTCTGATGATCCCGTAGGTTGAAGAAGTCGGATGTGGAGGTCCTGGGCTGTCATGGTTAAGTGCAGTCTGCGGTTGTGAGGCCGGTTGGACATACTGCCAAATTCTCTAATACGATGTTGAAGGTGACATATGGTAGAGAAATTAACATAACATTATTTGACAACAGCTCTGGTGGACATTCTTGCAGTCAGCATGCCAATTGCACTCTCCCTCAACTTGAGACATCGGTGGCATTGTGTGATAAAACTGCACATTTTAGAGTCGTGTTTTATTGTCCCCAGCACAAGGTGCACCTGTATATTGATCATGCTGTTTAATCAGCTTCTTGATATGCCACACCTGATAGGTGGATGGACTATCTTGACAAAGGAGAAACGCTCAGTAACAGGGATGTAAACAAATTTGGGCACAAAATTTGAGAGAAATAAGCTTTTTGTGCATGGACAATTTCTGGGATATTTTATTTCAGCTCATGAAACATGGGACCAACACTTTTTACATGTTGCTTTTGTATTTTTGTTCAGTGTAGATTGATTCATTCTTAATGTTGGGATTAAGATATGAATGATAGATTTCTCGCTATCAACAAACTGCAAATGTTTATCATGCTGAAATGTTATGACAACTGTAACTATCAGGGAAGAATCCACTCTATATGATGACTCCTAAATAGTTATGTACTTGAAGAGAGGAAACCATTTCCTGTATCATTCGGAATGGGATTGCCCACTGCTGAAGGTACTCTGTATCTTTACTGCTGCCAGACTGAACAGGTAAACAAAGAGACACAATTTAGGTCAGGAGTAGACATGAATGAAGAGTGACAGTGTGAGTAGAAGACCTCAAGTAGACTGCAGACTAGTCAAGGACTTCATACAGCGTGAGCTGTCTAATGTACTGACTGTATGGACAGGCTCCTATGACAATGACACCTGTGCATGAATTCTATATGAGGCGTCAGTAGGGTTGCACATTTTGGGGAATATTCAGAGGTGGAAACTTTCCGTGGGAATTAACAGGAATATGGGAATTAACGGAAATATGCAAATTAATCATTTAAATGTAGCTGTTTTTTGCACTGGATATATTTACTGTATCATATGGAGACAAACTTTTTACCTTATCATAAGTAGACATAATTGCAAATGATTAAATCCTTCCAATAGAAAAACAATTGTTACGAATTGAACTTTAATTAAATGAGTTGACTCTAAACGACAAAAGGGAATATTGAATGATCCCCAATTATCCATCACATCTCCCAAAAACTTTTTCAACATACATCTGTAAAATGCTAGTTTCTAGACTAAAGGTTTGGTTGTCTTCCTGTCAGGATTCTGTGTCTTCTCCCTGGACCTCCTCATTGTCCACCTCTTGAACATCAGACTGACCTCATCTTCACTGTCACTTTCCAATCTTGTTGAGGATGGCTCGTTGTCAGGCTCAAAAAGCCTCATTTGCCCCGATGGCCACCAATTTTTCAACCCTTGTATTGGTCAGCATGTTACATGCTTTGGTGTGTGTGTTCCCAAGCAAGGACCAGTTGCGCTCTGAGGAGGCTGGTGTTGGTGGGATTTGGAGGATGATGGAGGCAACAGGGGAAAGAGCCTCAGATCCAGAAAGTCCCTTCCACCAGGTGGCTGATGAGATATGTTGGGACGACTGCCATATTGCATCTCCATCCCAAAGCCCTTGCTTGAAAGTGCACTTCGCCAGACTGCCAAGAACCTTACCCTCATCCAGGCCAAGGTAGCGAGACACGGTAGTGATGACACCACAGGCCTTGTTGATCTCTGCACCAGACAGGATGCACTTGCCAGCATACTTGGGGTTCTGCTTCAGGCAGAAGTCTTCACGCTTTTGATGTATTTCAGAACTGCAGTTTCCTCTGCATGAAGCAACAGTGAAGTGGACAGGGCAGTACGGATTTCTTCTCTTACATCTGCAAGCAGTCTGAACATCAGACAGGATGGATTTGTCACCCTCAATCCATGCAATGGCTACTGCTATAGGTTTCAGGCTGCTTACCACGCTCTCCCAAAATACATCATCCAGGAGGATCCTCTTGATGGGGCTGTCCATATCGGCAGACTGATATGGCCATTTCTTGGAGAGACTCCTTCCCCTCCAGGAGACTGTCAAACATGATGACAACACCACCCCAATGGGTGTTGCTGGGCAGCTTCAATGTGGTGCTCTTATTCTTCTCACTTTGCTTGGTGAGGTAGATTGCTGCTATAACTTACTTGATGACCCTTCACATACCTAACCATTTCCTTGGCTCTCTTGTAGTGTATCCATTGTTTTCAGTGTCATGATGTCCTTGAGGAGCAGATTCAATGCATGAGCAGCACAGCCAATGGGTGGGATGTGAGGGTAGGACTCCTCCACTGTAGACCAAGCAGCCTTCTTGTTTACAGCATTGTCTGTCACCAGTGCAAATACCTTCTGTGGTCCAAGGTAATTGATGACTGCCTTCAGCTCATCTGCAATGTAGAGACCGGTGTGTTTGTTGTCCCTTGTGTCTGTGCTATTGTAGAATACTGGTTGAGGGGTGGAGATGTAGTTAATTATTCCTTGCCCACGAACATTCGACCACCCATCAGAGATGATTGCAATACAGTCTGCTTTCTCTAGGATTTGTTTGACCTTCACTTGAACTCTGTTGAATTCTGCATCCAGCAAATGAGTAGATAACGCATGTCTGGTTGGAGGGGTGTATGCTGGGCGAAGAACATTCAGAAATATCTTCTAATACACATCCCTGTGAGCATCAGAGGTGAACCAGTTGCATACACAGTTTGAACAAGTCATTCATCAGCATTTCTCTGACTACGTTCCTCCATTGAGTCAAAAACACTTCTGATTCCAGGAGGACCATGAGCTGTTGCTATCGATAAGTTGTCGGATTCATCATTTTCACCCCAAATAGAAGTAGAGGGACTTTTGTCAGAGGTTGCTTGTTGTGAGCGCTGAGGGAACTTTATGCACTTGTCCAGATGATTCTGTATCTTTGTTGCATTCTTCACATATGATTTGGCACAGTATTTGCAAATGTACACAGCTTTTCCTTCTACATTAGCTGCAGTGACATGTCTCCACACATTAGATAGTGCCCGTGGCATTTTCATGTAAAGATTTAAAAATAATGTTTAAAAAAAAATCAAATTCCATGTACAGGTAAATAGTTAAGCAGTTAGATTAAATAACTCCTTTTGTAAGAAACGTTTTAAAATGAAACACTCCTCAGTTAGCAGGCTCAAGCAAGCTAAAACCCACATGGTAGCAAAAACTAGTTATAAATGATTTAAACACACTTTGCTGTAGGCTACTATTTACTAGTTAACAAAAAAATGGTCATATAAAATATATTCACCCCACCCAGTATTGTAATCAAAACTTACCAGAAAGCAAGTAGTCCTTGGCTCAGACAGTAGTGTAGGCTCAATGGCATCTCATAATACCCCGACTACACCGCTTCGTTGCGTGCGCAAGCGTTGCAAAATACATTTAGAAATCTATTATTCGATTATTGCACCCACACTGCTCGCACGCGTCAACGAGCGTCTGCGTTGTCAAGGGCTAAAATGGAAGATCTTTCTATTTCTTACGCAGATCGCATTGCAAGTCCTGCCTCTCCCATTTCCTCATTGGTTTATAGAAGCAGGTACCCACGTGCCATCTCCTCATTGGTTATACCCACTTGGGTGATTGAAAGACGAACTGTGTTGCCAGTCGTCGTGGTAATACTATGAAAGTTTAGATGCCAATCACCATATAAGTTCAAAGATGAAAAAGCTGGGAAGGAGGAGAGATGACAAGAAACGATTCGGTTGACCGTTTTATGTGTGGATTAATTGTCGGAGTAGAGGACCTTGTGCATTTCAGGTAAAATAGCTAAATGTTTATATCCCAGGACAAATTAGCTAGCAACAGCAAGCTAGCTAAATAGGACAAATTAGCTAGCAAGTGCAAGCTAAATTGCTATAAATGTTTAATGCTTTTTGACCTGTCCCCAAATTAATGTCATTGGTTCAGAGTTTGTTTTGATATTTTAACCTGCGTGTCGTGATCACGTTTGGTGATCACGTTTGACTTGTATTAACAAGTCTCCCTACAGGTACACAATGTAAACTCCTGCCATCTCTCCACTCCTAATGCCTCTTCCGCTGTGGGAGGGGTAATCCCTCTAAGCACAGACAGACCTATACAAGTATTAGGTAACTCTGAGTGCATATTGCACACTCAGATAGCGTGAGACTCTTGGATAAAACGCAGATACAGACCTCTGTGTTCACTTTTTGATGGAATGTGCCTTCCACTGTACTCCTTTGTTACAAAGATGAGGATGAGACATTAACTATGTTCAGCTCTTGTTGCTGGTTCTGCTGTGGAGGTGGTGCACTGGTTGTACCATTGTTAAGCTGGTAGGTGCATCAGCTCTGTGGAGGTTGCCAACCTATAGGTGAAAGTGCTCATAGCCATACCGCTTCCGTGTTTGGCGCTGTTGGACTGGGCGTCCTGCCCGTATGTGTCACACCCTGGCCTTAGTTATCTTTGTTTTCATTATTATTTTAGTTAGGTCAGGGTGTGACATGGGGTATGTATGTGTTTTTGTAGTGTCTAGGGGTTGTTGTATGTGTATGGGGCAGTGTCTAGTGTAGTTGTCTATGGTTGCCTGAGTGGTTCTCAATCAGAGACAGATGTCTTTCATTTGTCTCTGATTGGGAGCCATATTTAAGGCAGCCATAGGCATCATGCGTTTGTGGGTAATTGTCTATGTCTATGTTCTATGTTGCATGTGTGCACTTAGTTCTTCTTAGCGTCACGATCGGTTGTTTTGTTCATTTTGTAAGTGTTTGTTTTTTCCTTCATTAAAAGAAGATGTCTTATTTTTCACACGCTGCGTTTTGGTCCTCCATTCAAAGTCAAGACGATCGTGACAGAATTACCCACCAAAACGGGACCAAGCAGCGTGTCAAGCGGCAACAGGAGCAATGCACACAGGATTTATGGCAATGGGAGCAGGATCTGGGCTACACTACGTGGGAGGAGATCGACAGGTGGGCGATCGACCCAGGGCGAGTGCCGGAGCCCGCCTGGGATTCTCTGGCGCAGTGCGAGGAGGGATACCGGCGAATGGAGGCAGCACGAAGACGCGGTAGGAAGCCTGTGAGTCAGCGCCCCAAAAAATTATTGGGGGGGGGATGGCTAAAAGGGAGTGTGGCGAAGTCAGGTAGAGACCTGCGCATACTCCCGTACTTACCGTGGAGAGCGAGAGTACGGGCAGACACCGTGTTACGCAGTAGAGCGCATGGTGTCTCCTGTACGTGTTCATAGCCCGGTGCGGGTTATTCCACCTCCCTGCACTGGCAGGGCTAGATTGAGGATTGAGCCGGATGTCATAAGCCGGCCCAACGCATCTGGCCACCAGTGCGTCTCCTCGGGCCGGCTTACATGGCACCAGCCTTACGCATGGTGTCCCCGGTTCGCCTACATAGCCCGGTGCGGGTTATTCCACCTCCCCGCACTGGTCGGGCGACGGGAGCATACAACCAGGTAAGGTTGGGCAGGCTCAGTGCTCAAGGGAGCCAGTACGCCTGCACGGTCCGGTATTTCCGGCGCCACCTCCCCGCCCCAACCCAGTACACCAGTGCCTACACCACGCACCAGGCTTCCTGTGCGTCTCCAGAGCCCTGTTCCTCCTCCACGCACTAGCCCTATGGTGCGTGTCTCCAGCCCAGTACCACCAGTTCCGGCACCACGCACCAAGCCTCCTGTGCGTCTCCAGAGTCCTGTGCGTCCTGTTGCTGCTCCCCGCACTAGCCCTGAGATGCGTGTCCCCAGCCCGGTACCACCAGTTCCGGCACCACGCACTAGGCCTAATGTGCGTCTCCAGGGTCCAGTATGCCCTGTTCCTTCTCCCCGCACAGCCTTCAGGTGCGTGTCCCCAGCCCGGTACCACCAGTTCCGGCACCACGCACCAGGCCTACAGTGCGCCTCAGCCGGCCAGAGTCTGCCGTCTGCCCAGCGGCGCCTGAACTGCCCGTCTGCCAAGCACCGTCTGTCCCGAGCCGTCAGAGCCGTCCGCCAGACAGGATCAGCCCGAGCCGTCCGCCAGCCAGGATCAGCCCGAGCCGTCCGCAGCCAGGAATCCAGCCCGAGCCGTCCGCCAGCCAGGATCAGCCCGAGCCGTCCGCCAGCCAGGATCAGCCCGAGCCGTCCGCCAGCCAGGATCAGCCCGAGCCGTCCGCCAGCCAGGATCAGCCCGAGCGTCCGCCAGCCAGGATCAGCCCGAGCCGTCCGCCAGCCAGGATCAGCCGAGCCGTCCGCCAGCAGATCAGCCGACGTCGCCAGCCAGGATCAGCCCGAGCCGTCCGCCAGCCAGGATCAGCCCGAGCCGTCCGCCAGCCATGAGCAGCCCGAGTCGCCAGCCAGCCATGAGCAGCCCGAGTCGCCAGCCAGCCATGAGCAGCCCGAGTCGCCAGCCAGCCATGAGCAGCCCGAGTCGCCAGCCAGCCATGAGCAGCCCGAGTCGCCAGCCAGCCATGAGCAGCCCGAGTCGCCAGCCAGCCATGAGCAGCCAGAGTCGCCAGCAGCCATGAGCAGCCAGAGTCGCCAGCCGCCATGAGCAGCCAGAGTCGCCAGCCAGCCAGGATCTTCCAAAGCCGCCAGTCAGCCAGGATTACCAGAGCCACCAAAGCGGGTATTGACAATGGGTGAGTGGGGGCCACGTCCCGCACCCGAGCCGCCGCCATAATAAGGCCCACCCCGGACCCTCCCCTTCAATGTCAGGTTGTGCGGTCGGAGTCCGCACCTTTGGGGGGGGTACTGTCACACCCTGGCCTTAGTTATCTTTGTTTCATTATTATTTTTAGTTAGGTCAGGGGTGTGACATGGGTATGTATGTGTTTTTGTAGTGTCTAGGGGTTGTTGTATGTGTTATGGGGCAGTGTCTAGTGTAGTTGTCTATGTAAGTCTATGGTTGCCTGAGTGGTTCTCAATCAGAGACAGATGTCTTTCATGCGTTTTGTTGCTGTGCGTTTTGCTGCCAACTTTACTTTGCTAGCTGACAACTTTACGTTTTTTTGTTTTTGTGTTTTGTTTTAATTACCGTTTATATTTTAGTTTTTTTCCATCGCAACTTTTTTCCCTCATTCAACTTTTTCACTCCGGACGCTTTATCTGGACATGGTTCGTCAACACCTTCAACAGCCGAAGCTAAGTAGTAACATAAACATGATGTCTTCTAATTGCAGTCGCTGTACTCATAATATACAGGAGAACGATCGCCTTACGGCGAGAATAGCTGTGCTACAAGCCCAGCTTCAGACGCAATCGTTAGGCAAGGGTAATTTCAGTGTAGGAAAGGAAGAAACAGGCTCTGTGCCACCAGTAAGTACAGATAGTAGTATAAATCCCCCGCACAGTCCCCGCAGCCGGACAACTTTCTCATGGCTTCTGGAGGGAAACGCTGTAGGAATGCTCAACCGGTGTCGCTTATTCAGCCGACAGAAACTTTCAACCGGTGGTCTCCCCATTATGTAGCGAGTCGGAGTCTGAGTCTGAGTCTTCTCTTGTCTCTACTCCTCCCGTTACGGGGTCTGAGACGCCGAAGGCTCCCACCATTAGCTCTGACAAATTGAAAACCCTAGTCATTGGCGATTCCATTACCCGCAGTATTAGACTTAAAGCGAATCACCCAGCGATCATACACTGTTTACCAGGGGCAGGGCTACCGACGTTAAGGCTAATCTAAAGATGGTGCTGGCTAAAGCTAAATCTGGCGAGTGTAGAGAGTATAGAGATATTGTTATCCACGTCGGCACCAACGATGTTAGGATGAAACAGTGCAGAGGTCACCAAGTGCAACATAGCTTCAGCGTGTAAACAGCTAGAAAGATGTGTCGCATCGAGTAATTGTCTCTGGCCCCCTCCCAGTTAGGGGGAGTGACGAGCTCTACAGCAGAGTCTCAGCACTCAATCGCTGGTTGAAAACTGTTTCTGCCCCTCCCAAAAGATAGAATTTGTAGATAATTGGCCCTCTTTCTGGGACTCACCCACAACAGGACCAAGCCTGACCTGCTGAGGAGTGACGGACTCCATCCTAGCTGGAGGGGTGCTCTCATCTTATCTACCAACATAGACAGGGCTCTAACTCCTCTAGCCCCACAATGAAATAGGGTGCAGGCCAGGCACAGGCTGTTAGCCAACCTGCCAGCTTAGTGGAGTCTGCCAATAGCACAGTCAGTGTAGTCAGCTCAGCCATACCCATTGAGACTGTGTCTGTGCCTCGACCTAGGTTGGGCAAAACTAAACATGGCGGTGTTCGCCTTAGCAATCTTATTAGGATAAAGACCTCCTCCATTCCTGCCATCATTGAAAGAGATCGTGATACCTCACATCTCAAAATAGGGTTACTTAATGTTAGATCCCTCACTTCAAAGGCGCGTCATAGTCAATGAACTAATCACTGATCATAATCTTGATGTGATTGGCCTGACTGAAACATGGCTTAAGCCTGATGAATTTACTGTGTTAAATGAGGCCTCACCTCCTGGTTACACTAGTGACCATATCCCCCGTGCATCCCGCAAAGCGGAGGTGTTGCTAACATTTACGATAGCAAATTTCAATTTACCCCCCAAAAAATGGCTTTTCGTCTTTTGAGCTTCTAGTCATGAAATCTATGCAGCCTACTCAATCACTTTTTATAGCTACTGTTTACAGGCCTCCTGGGCCATATACAGCGTTCCTCTCTGAGTTTCCTGAATTCCTATCAGACCTTGTAGTCATAGCAGATCATATTCTAATTTTTTGGTGATTTTAATATTCACATGGAGAAGTCCACAGACCCACTCCAAAAGTCTTTCGGAGCCATTATCGACTCAGTGGGTTTTGTCCAACATGTCTCTGGACCTACTCACTGCCACAGTCATACTCTGGACCTAGTTTTGTCCCATGGATAAATGTTGATATCTTAATGTTTTTCCACATAATCCTGGACTATCGGACCACCATTTTATTACGTTTGCAATCGCAACAAATAATCTGCTCAGACCCCAACCAAGGAGCATCAAAAGTCGTGCTATAAATTCTCAGACAACACAAAAATTCCTTGATGCCCTTCCAGACTCCTTCTGCCTACCCAAGGACGTCAGAGGACAAAAATCAGTTAACCACCTAACTGAGGAACTCAATTTAACCTTGCGCAATACCCTAGATGCAGTTGCACCCCTAAAAACGAAAAACATTTCATAAGAAATTAGCTCCCTGGTATACAGAAAATACCCGAGCTTTGAAGCAAGCTTCCAGGAAATTGGAACGGAAATGGCGGCCACACCAAACTGGAAGTCTTCCGACTAGCTTGGAAAGACAGTACCGTGCAGTACCGAAGAGCCCTCACTGCTGCTCGCTCATCCACTTTTCCAACTTAATCGAGGAAAATAAGAACAATCCAAAATTTCTTTTTGATACTGTTGCGAAACTAACTAAAAAGCAGCATTCCCCAAGAGAGGATGGCTTTCACTTCAGCAGTAATAAATTCATGAACTTCTTTGAGGAAAAGATCATGACCATTAGAAAGCAAATTACGGACTCCTCTTTGAATCTGCGTATTCCTCCAGGGCTTAGCTGTCCTGGATCTGCACAGCTCTGCGAGGGCCTGGGATCGGGAGAGACACTTAAGTGTTTTAGTACTATATCTCTTGACACAATGATGAAAATAATTATGGCCTCTAAACCTTCAAGCTGCATACTGGATCCTATTCCTACTAAACTGCTGAAGGAGCTGCTTCCTGTGCTTGGCCCTCCTATGTTGAACATAATAAACAGCTCTCTATCCACCGGATGTGTACCAAACTCACTAAAAGTGGCAGTGATAAAGCCTCTCTTGAAAAAGCCAAACCTTGACCCGGAAAATATAAAAAACTATCGGCCTATATCGAATCTTCCATTCCTCTCAAAGATTTTAGAAAAAGCTGTTGCGCAGCAACTCACTGCCTTTCTGAAGACAAATAATGTATACGAAATGCTTCAGTCTGGTTTTAGACCCCATCATAGCACTGAGACTGCACTTGTGAAGGTGGTAAATGACCTTTTAATGGCGTCAGACCGAGGCTCTGCATCTGTCCTCGTGCTACTAGACCTTAGTGCTGCCTTTGACACCATCGATCACCACATTCTTTTGGAGAGACTGGAAACCCAAATTGGTCTACACGGACAAGTTCTGGCCTGGTTTAGATCTTACCTGTCGGAAAGATATCAGTTTGTCTCTGTGAATGGTCTGTCCTCTGACAAATCAACTGTACATTTCGGTGTTCCTCAAGGTTCCGTTTTAGGACCACTATTGTTTTCACTATATATTTACCTCTTGGGGATGTTATTCGAAAACATAATGTTAACTTTCACTGCTATGCGGATGACACACAGCTGTACATTTCAATGAAACATGGTGAAGCCCCAAAATTGCCCTCGCTAGAAGCTGTGTTTCAGACATAAGGAAGTGGATGGCTGAAAACTTTCTACTTTTAAACTCGGACAAAACAGAGATGCTTGTTCTAGGTCCCAAGAAACAAAGAGATCTTCTGTTAAATCTGACAATTCATCTTGATGGTTGTAAAGTCGTCTCAAATAAAACTGTGAAGGACCTCGGCGTTACTCTTGACCCTGATCTCTCTTTTGACGAACATATCAAGACTGTTTCAAGGACAGCTTTTTTCCATCTACGTAACATTGCTAAAATCAGAAATTTTCTGTCCAAAAATGATGCAGAAAAATTAATCCATGCATTTGTTACTTCTAGGTTAGACTACTGCAATGCTCTACTTTCCGGCTACCGGATAAAGCACTAAATAAACTTCAGTTAGTGCTAAATACGGCTGCTAGAATCCTGACTAGAACCAAGAAATTTGATCATATTACTCCAGTGCTAGCTTCCCTACACTGGCTTCCTGTTAAGGCAAGGGCTGATTTCAAGGTTTTACTGTTAACCTATAAAGCGTTACATGGGCTTGCTCCTACTATCTTTCCGAGTTGGTCCTGCCGTACATACCAATACGTACGCTACGGTCACAAGACGCAGGCCTCCTAATTGTCCCAGAATTTCTAAGCAAACAGCGGGAGGCAGGGCTTTCTCCTATAGATCTCCATTTTTATGGAACAGTCTGCCTACCCATGTGAGAGACGCAGACTCGGTCTCAACCTTTAAGTCTTTACTGAAGACTTATCTCTTCAGTAGGTCATATGATTGAGTGTAGCCTGGCCCAGGAGTGTGAAGGTGAACGGAAAGGCTCTGGAGCAACGAACCGCCCTTGCTGTCTCTGCCAGGCCGGTTCCCCCCTCTCCACTGGGATTCTCGCCTCTAACCCTGTTACAGGGGCTGATCACTGGCTTGCTGGTGCTCTTTCATGCCGTCCCTAGGAGGGTGCGTCACTTGAGTGGGTTGAGTTACTGACGTGATCTTCCTGTCTGGGTTGGCGCCCCCCTTGGTTTGTGCTGTGGTGGAGACCTTTGTGGGCTATACTCGGCCTTGTCTCAGGATTGTAAGTTGGTGGTTGAGGATTACCCTCTAGTGGTGCGGGGGCTGTGCTGGCAAAGTGGTGGGGTTATATCCTTCCTATTTGGCCCTGTCCGGGGGTTTCTTCGGATGGGGCCACAGTGTCTCCTGACCGCTCCTGTCTCAGCCTCCAGTATTTATGCTGCAGTAGTTTGTGTCGGGGGCTAGGGTCAGTTGGTTACCTGGAGTACTTCTCCTGTCTTATCCAGTGTCCTGTGTGAATTTTAAGTATGCTCTCTCTAATTCTCTCGTTCTATCTTTCTCTCTGAGAACCTGAGCCCTAGGACCATACGTCAGGACTACCGGGCATGATGACACCTTGCTGTCCCCAGTCCGCCTGGCCTTGCTGCTATTCCAGTTTCAACTGTTTCTGCCTGTGGTTACGGAACCCCTACCTGTCCCAGACCTGCTGTTTTCAACTCTTAATGATCGGCTATGAAAAGCCAACTGAGATTTATTCCTGATTATTATTTGACCATGCTTGTCATTTATGAACATTTTGAAAATCTTGGCTCTCTCTAATTTTCTCCTTCTCTCTTTCTTTCTCTCGGAGGACCTGAGCCCTAGGACCATACGTCGGGACTACCGGCCGTGTGACTCCTTGCTGTCCCCAGTCCGCCTGGCCTTGCTGCTATTCCAGTTTCAACTGTTCTGCCTGCGGTTATGGAACCCTTACCTGTCCCAGACCGCTGCTTTTTCAACTCTTAATGATCGGCTATGAAAAGCCAACTGAGATTTATTCCTGATTATTATTTGACCATGCTTGTCATTTATGGAAATTTTGAAAATCTTGGCTCTCTCTAATTTTCTCCTTCTCTCTTTCTTTCTCTCGGAGGACCTGGGCCCTAGGACCATGCGTCGGGACTGCCGCCCGTGGTGACTCCTTGCTGTCCCCAGTCCGCCTGGCCTTGCTGCTATTCCAGTTTCAGCTGTTCTGCCTGCGGTTATGGAACCGCTACCTGTCCCAGACCTGTTGTTTTTCAACTCTTGATGATCGGCTATGAAAAGCCAACTGAAAATTATTCATGATTATTATTTGACCATGCTTGCACTTATGAACATTTTTGAACATCTTGGCATAGTTCTGTTATAATCTCCACCCGGCACAGCCAGAAGAGGACTGGCCACCCCTTCATAGCCTGGTTCCTCTCTAGGTTTCTTCCTAGGTTTTGGCCTTTCTAGGGAGTTTTTCCTAGCCACCGTGCTTCTACACCTGCATTACTAGCTGTTTGGGGTTTTAGGCTGGGTGTCTGTACAGCACTTCGAGATATTAGCTGATGTACGAAGGGCTATATAAAATAAAATTGATTGATTGATTGATTGGGAGCCATATTTAAGGCAGCCATAGGCATCATGCGTTTGTGGGTAATTGTCTATGTTCTATGTTGCATGTGTGCACTTAGTTCTTCTTAGCTTCACGATCGGTTGTTTTTGTTCATTTTGTAAGTGTTTGTTTTTTCCTTCATTAAAAGAAGATGTCTTATTTTTCACACGCTGCGTTTTGGTCCTCCATTCAAAGTCAAGACGATCGTGACAGTATGTCTTACAGAGAGCTGGCTAAATGAGAATGTCTTCTATACAGTCTTTTTGGGTAGCCACCAAATCCGCTTGAAGGACCATGTAAGAAATGGTCTAGTTTTGAAAGGACTGTATGGCTGGTTTTAGTGAACGGTGATGCCCTTCCCCCCCAAGGGCTCCTGTCATAGAGATTCAAAACTTCTCTTTGATCCGTTTTATTTGTGCAGGTCAATCAGAGGACATTTAAGTTATAAAAAATGTATTATGTATGGTTCAAAGGAAACAAGTGACAGTGATTAACATAAATCCACAATAAGCTACAATTACCAAAGGCACAATTCATCAAGACATTTTCCATATAATGCTAAACAAAGGGTGGTATAAGTAGCAATACTGAAATGGCTTAAACTTAAATGAACAAAATGCTAACGCTAAATAGCCACAGGCAAACAATAAGCCGATTACAGCATCAAAAGTAAAGTTCAAGAACATCATCTGATAAGTCAGAAACTATAGGACAAATCAAAGTACATAGTAAGACAAAACATCAGATCACTCACTTTTGGTTAGTGATGCATACTGCTGGTCTTCAGATGATGGCTGCTGTTCTTCTTCGAGGTTTATTGGCAGACTACACTCATAAAGTGTATTGCCGCCACCTACTGTACGAAGTAGTAAAAAAATCCCCCAAAAACGAAATCTGTTTTGGATGATCAAATTCATACTGATTACCCAAAACACAAACAATTTCACTCTACTACCCTGAATTTCAGTCAGATTTACATGTCTATTCAGATACCTGCACAGGAGGGGGAACCTCTATAGTCAGTACTCCCTGTAACATTCCGGCTGTAAAGTCCTGGAGATCCAGAAATCTATTTTCCGCCTTCCCAATGATGTCTAGCTTCTTTGATTTATTAGTTTGACTAGTGCAATTTATCACTTGCGCTATAAAACGCAACAAAGTCCACCTTCTTTTCCTACATGGCATTCACTGCAGACTGTGGGACGTCCACTACCATCTCATCTCTATTCACTCCTTCAGCTATTTTCACAGCTACCACATAGGAGACCTGCTGGATAGCCCTGACCCTTGCTACTGCAACCTCCTTCATCCTTACAGGGCACTCTGGGAACGTGATTCCCATCACAATTACAGTAACATGATTCATCTGACTCTTCAACTATGACATTTATTCCTAAAACAAACACTTGCCACATGTCCAAACTTTTTACAATTGTAACACTGCAGCGGCTTCTGTACATATGGTCTCACCTCATATCTCACATACCCAAGTTTTACATAAGTCGGGAGAACCACTTCATCAAAAAACAGTAAAACTGATTGGCATTGCTCCTTCTTTCTGTCTATCATTCAATTCAAGCGACGGGATTCTACCACTCCTGGCATGTTATCCCTAAACCACACAGCCACTATGTCCAACGACACACCAGAGATGACACCTTTAACCGGTGCGCTACTCTGAAAATCATTGGACTACAAGATACTTTGATATCTTGTAGAGCCACAGAGCTTTCTCCTTTTGCGCTTTTGACACATACAAAATGCACATCAAACCACTCCTGGTCACACTGACCGATTCCACTTTTCCCAATTCGTCCTTCACCAACTTCGAGAGACTAAACGTGTCACCCCCAAAAATCATCCTTGCTTGTGAATCGCTCTCCAACCATAAACTGATGTTCTTTTCCAACTTTAGCCCTTTTTACTCCAATCTTCTTCACCATCATCCCCTCATTCTCACCAACTGTACTCGCTCCAACAGAATCACACAATACTTCCGCTATTGCTACCCCCATCTCATCCAGCTGTGTTCCTCTCTTCGCCTCAAGGATAATGTGCTTTTCATCAATGACTGCTGTTCAATTCATTGTTGTGGTGTGTGTGTGGCGGCCATCTTAATATGGTCAGCTGGTGACACCTGAGCTGTCAGGTGACTGGACGGACCTTTTGGAGAAGCACTTTGCCACTGTGATAGTGAGTTTGATAGTGAACTGGCATTTACTTCAGAATATCAGCAACAGTATACATTCCAACAGTCTATGCTGATTATTACATACACTGGGGTCCAAAATTATTGACACCCTTGATAAAGATGAGCAATAATGACTGTATAAAATAAATAATTAAAATACTGAGCTATATTGTATGCTCCGAACAAATTTACAATTATATTATTTTGTACTAACACAATTGCTGAGAGAAACATATTTAGTTTTTTATTCTTACAAATAAAGTAGTCAAATGTTTAGTATTTAGTCCCAAATTCCTATAATTCTTGTGACTCTACAAACGTGTTGGATGCATTTGCAGTTAATTTTGGTTGTGTGACACACTATCCTGAATGAATAGTGAATGATGATAAGTGAAAAAGTTACAGAGGGTCAAACATCATACCCCCAAGACATGCTAACCTCTCACCGTTACTAATAACAGGGGAGGTTAGCATGTCTTGGGCATATGATCTTTGACCCTCTAACTTTATCACTCATCATTATTCACAATTCATTCAGGATTATCCGTAATCATGGTGGTATCCATGTAACAGTATAACTTTAGTACCGTCCCCTCGCCCCGGGCGCGAACCAGGGACCTTCTGCACACATCGACAACAGTCACCCACGAAGCGTCGTTACCCATCGCTCCACAAAAGCCGCGGCCCTTGCAGAGCAAGGGGAAACCCTACTTAAGTCTCAGAGCAAGTGACGTAACTGATTGAAACGCTACTAGCGCGTACCCGCTAACTAGCTAGCCATTTCACATCCGTTACACTCACCCCCCTTTCAACCTCCTCCTTTTCCGCAGCAACCAGTGATCCGGGTCAACAGCATCAATGTAACAGTATAACTTTAGTACCGTCCCCTCGCCCCAACACGGGCGCGAACCAGGGACCTTCTGCACACATCGACAACAGTCACCCACGAAGCGTCGTTACCCATCGCTCCACAAAAGCCGCGGGCCTTGCAGAGCAAGGGGAAACCCTACTTAAGTCTCAGAGCAAGTGACGTAACTGATTGAAACGCTACTAGCGCGTACCCGCTAACTAGCTAGCCATTTCACATCCGTTACATCCACATGAATGTAGAAGTGTTTAGAAACATATTCTTATTTACAATAAAAGTGACTACAAAATGACACAATACATTATATACCATACATTTTTATTGGGAACAAAATAATCTAAAACACAACCAAAACGAACTGCAAAGTGCCTCGCTCAAGGGCACATTGACAGATTTTACACCATGTCGGATCGGGGATTTAAACTAGCAACCTTTTGGTTACTGGTCCACCTCTCTAACCACTAGGCTAGGGAAGGGAACATTTTGCTCATATGCCCCCCAATATAATAAAGTGTTTGGGGAAAAAAGGAGAAAAAAAAGATGACAACACCAACCCATGACAACACCAACCTATGACATAACTGCAGTAACAGAATTAGGCCATAGCTTGATGTTTTAATTATGCCATGTCAAATAAAAAAATCTAATCAAATGTAATTTGTTACTTGCAACGAGTACAACAGGTGTAGACCTTACTGTGAAATGCTTACTTACAAGCCCTTAACCAACAATGCAGTTCATGGATGGGAAAGCGGGAGTGAAGATAACTCTCCCAGCATTTTGAGACTGTCTCTCTGTTCTGTGTTTTTAGCTAGAGCAGTCAGCAATGGATGGGTGGAAACCATAGACAACTTTGTCCAGCCCTGTAAACTATCACAAAGGAATCCTACAAGAGGAGGGCTGCTTCTGGAATGGATTAGAGAATAAACCAGGAAATTGCATGCCCAAATTGGGAAGGGGCGCGAAGGCTGGAGGGTATCACAGTAAAATTTAAGACCGCATATTCGAACCAGAGGCCAAAAGCTGGCATTGTTGCTGAGGTGTCCCTGCTGTGTGTATAAGTGAAGGCCAAGGTGGCGCTCGTGAGTGCATCGGCATCCGCCGGGCCATTGAAGATCAAGATGGGTGGGGCCATTGACACTGGCGTCAAATGGGATCAATATCGAGGTGCTGGGATCTTTCCTATACGCTAGCCAACACAATATGTTAAATGCAGCTTTTCACGGGCTTTTCAACCAAAAATATGTATTTTCAATGTCTTTTGCTCATTTTCAGGTCCTCTCATGCATGCATAAGTGTGTGTGTGTGTGTGTGTCAGACCCGGCACTAGGATAAAGTGATGTATGCGTTAGATGCTCTGTGTTAGGGGACCAGTGCTCTGGATCTCTCTCATGATGGACTGGACCACATCAGAGGTTGACCCCTGACCTCCCAAATTAGCTGTATGGAGCTAGAGAGAGAGAGAGAAGGGAGAGAGAGGAGATGGAGGAGATGGAGGGAGGGAGAGAGAGAGAGGGAGAAGGAGAGGGACAGAAAGGTATATATCAGTTTTTTCATTTGTTATGCGAAGTTATAGTAATGGGTCTAGGGAAAATCTAATCAGTTGCACAACTAAATGCATTCAACGCAAATTCTTCTTCCATATTTAACCCGACCCTTCTTAATCAGAGCGGTGCGGCGGGCCTACCTTAATCGATGTCATCGGTGCCCGGGGAGCAGTTGTTGTAACGGCCTTGCTCAAGACCATAACAGCAGATTTTTCCACCTTGCCGGCTTGGGGATTCGGACTAGCAACCTAACCGCTACGCTATCTGTCGGCCCTGCCTTCTAGTCGATGTAGCTGCTATTAACATGGAGCTAGTCTGATCTCAGATCTCAGATTCAGAAATCACTGTGCAACAAAGTGCATGTGTGTGTCCACGCGTGTGTGTGCGTGTGTATGCGGATGAATCCAGTCCCAAAAGAAACAAAGTGGCCTGTCCTGTTCTGCAGCAGCTCAGTTTGACCACTAGGGGGTGAAATTGTGCTGTGGGGGAGAAGAGGCTTCTGTGATACATGTATAGGTTGATTAGTTAGCAACAATACCGATGTATGTGCAACTATGGGGCAAAACAGACAGGGTTGGCTTAGAATATTGACAACATGCAAATTATACTTAGCCTCAAGTTTGTTGAAAACATAAATACATTTGCACAATGAGCACTTGAATGTCTCTCAGATACATCGTTACAGTTGTTGGTTAGCTAGCTAGTGAATTTGAGCCATATTAGCAATAACATGAAATCCGTCAACACACCTCAAAACATGGTATCAAGAACAAGATAAAACTAGCTGAAACAAGCCACTTACGATTCCCCACATGGAAGTTTCTTGTCATTGTTGCTAGCCATCTGGCTATCCACAACAACTCACAGACTTCTGCCCAATTGAAGAGTGCAAGTTGTTTTTGTGATGTTGTCAGCTAACCCATCTATACATATACATAACTGTGTCTGTGTGTGTGTGTGTGTGTGCATAAAAAAGAACAGTCCCCAATAAAGTTTATAATGTATTATAAATACAGTCCACTGATTAAGTACAATACATCAAGATGTTTTCATTAAGTGTAAAAGAAGCCAAGCACATCTGTGGCCCAGAAGCCTTGTCTGTAGACTATAAGAGAACTAAACAGGTGTAATTAATACATCTCCAAAGAAGTGGACCTCTGGGCTCTGAGTGGTGGTGTGTCACCAGAGTTTGAACTCCAACTTGCTACCAAACAGAGAAACAGATGTTGTCCTCCCGACAGAGAAGCCTGTACCCAAAACTTGTGCCCCGACCCCTTCCTTGCCTATATCAAAGCCGGTGGTAGCTGCTAGACCCAATGTGGCCTTCGTCGGCCCGGCGGTTGCAGAGACACTTCCAACCTCATATGTCTGCATTACTTTTTTATGGTCATCCGACCACTCAACATCGGTGCTGATCTTGGGCCCGTTCACCTCTATGCCGTCAACTGTGAACACAGAACAGAGAGACAGTCTTAAAAAGCTGAGAGAGTTATTGTCACTCCGCATTCCCAACCTCTATATTCCATTATTCTAAATAGGATTATTTTAGCTTGCTCCTGTCCTGTCCTGTGTGATTCATAAAACATACCTTCAGGCTGGTTTCTTGAAATCGTTCTGGTAACAGGGCTGTCAGTAGGGAGTGAGGAGAGTCACTGGGAAACAGCCAGTGTAAAAAAGAAACTGAAAGTTAAAAGTTTGCTGATTTGACACAGTTTACAATATTCAATCATTTATCTATTGAGTTTTTCTAGTTTAAAATCAGTCCAGTTGCTGTGATACCATGACTGTGTCAGGGCCTGGGGAGAGGCCAGTGCCACAGACCATCTAAAGTTCATTACTATAATAATAACATCTGTTTCACTACATCAACACTTTATTACATATACACTACCGTTCAAAAGTTTGAGGTCACTTCGAAATTTCCTTGTTTTGATAGAAAAGCTTCTTTTTTTTGTCCATTAAAATAACATCAAATTGATCAGAAATACGGTGTAGACATTGTTAATGTTGTAAATGACTGTTGTAGCTGGAAATGGCAGATTTAATGGAATATCTACATAGGCCCGTTATCAGCAACCATCACTCCTGTGTTCCAATGGCATGCCGGTCCTTCCCTATTCAGGGTGGCAGGTAGCCTAGCGGTAACAGAGTTTGGGCAAGTAACCGAAAGGTCTCCAGATTAAATCTTAGAGCCAAAAAGTTGAAAAGCAAGGCACTTAACCCTGACTGCTCCAGGGTCGTAGTTGATAATGGCAGACCCTGGCAGACCCTGGCCGTGACCCCTCTCTCTGAGGGTGTCTCAGGGGGGAGTTGGGATACGCAAAAAACACATTTACAATTCACATACATATATTAATACACACTTGTACATGTGTGAAATAGGGCAAATATAAGCACCCACCGAATCCATTGTATTTTTTATTTGTATATCCCTGTTGTGTGATTGTCTTTCTTGCCAAATTGTCAAATATGTAATAATACTAATAAACAGCATAGACTGCTGGAAGGTACACTATATAAGACAATACTTTAGATCATGATGCTATATCTTTGAATGGACCAAGGGACACATATCTGGAATGTGCACATGTTTGCATTCCATGTATTCTACATAGAGACACTGTACTATGGCTCCAACACACAGAAACCAGCTGAGATTCTCCACTGAGTTTGCCACAGGTGAGATACATTACACATAAACCAGAATCACTTGCCTCCAACGAAATGTAGGACTCTATTCTATCCATATTGCGGATGTTCAGAATTACAGCATGATTGCGTTAGTGGAGACTGCATGCCCAGTAAACAATGTTCCCACGTTAGTGGAGACTGCATTCACAGTAAACAATGTTCCCACGTTAGTGGAGACTGCATTCACAGTAAACAATGTTCCCAGTTAGTGCGACTGCATTCCACAGTAAACAATGTTCCCACGTTAGTGGAGACTGCATTCCAGTAACAATGTTCCCACGTTAGTGGAGACTGCATTCCCAGTAAACAATGTTCCACGTTAGTGGAGACTGCATTCACAGTAAACAATGTTCCCACGTTAGTGGAGACTGCATTCCCAAGTAAACAATGTTCCACGTTAGGAGATTGCATTCCCAGTAAACAATGTTCCACGTTAGTGAGACTGCATTCACAGTAAACAATGTTCCACGTTAGTGGAGAACTGCATTCCAGTAAACAATGTTCCACGTTAGTGGAGACTGCATTCCAGTAAACAATGTTCCCACGTTAGTGGAAGACTGCATTCACAGTAACAATGTTCCCACGTTAGTGAAGACTGCATTCACAGTAAACAATGTTCCCCACGTTCGTTGAAGACTGCATTCACAGTAAACAATGTTCCACGTTAGTGAAGACTGCATTCCCAGTAAACAATGTTCCACGTTAGTGGAAGAACTGCATTCACAGTAAACAATGTTCCACGTTAGTGGAGACTGCATTCCAGTAAACATGTTCCCACGTTAGTGAAGACTGCATTCACAGTAAACATGTTCCCACGTTGAGTGAGACTGCATTTCACAGTAAACAATGTTCCCACGTTAGTGAAGACTGCATTCACAGTAAACAATGTTCCCACGTTAGTGGAGACTGCATTCACAGTAAAAAAAAAATGCATACGGTGCCTTCTGAAAGTATTCAGACCCTTTGACTTTTTTCACATTGTTACGTTATAGCCTTATTCTAAAATTAATTTCATTGTTTTTCCCCCATCAATCTACACACAATACCCCATATTGACAAAGCAAAAACTGGTTATATACATTTTTGCAAATTTATTAAAAATACAAAACTTAATTTAGTCCATTTTAGAATAAGGCTGTAACGTAAACAAAATGTGGAAAAAGGGGATGGATCTGAATACCTTCCAAATGCACTGTATGTCAGCTCAATCAGAAATCACCTTAAATTACCTTCTTACTTTTTATCTTAATTACCTTTCAATTTCTAAGCTTCAGCGATTGAATAAATCCTTAATCCGGGCCATTTTACGACTTTGAAGGGAAAAATCTCAATTTCTGTTTTCATTTATTATAATTTTTGGTCCTGTGCAGTTATAAATCAAACAAATACTTGTGTGAACACCAAACATTTATTTAAATCGACTTTATTTTAAAATACATTTTATTTGCAGGATCTGTACATGGTTGCTTCAAGGGTGGAATCCCAAAACAAGTAGTAAAAATAAATGAAGCTAGTTATGCTAGACATTTTATATATAAAGCGATTAGTAGAGTATCATTGTTAACGTACGCATGCTTTTCTCCTCCGACAAAACAAGAGCTTATTCAAATGGGATGTGGTGGACCTCAAAACTCTTCCACGGAGGACTCAAGTAGGGTACTCTTGTGCTTCCTTGGCAGGAGGAGGAGAAGACACTCCTCCATTCGCCTACTAACGAATTGACCCTCTCCTCGACCACTCAACCACATCGGTTTTCCGGTCACGGAGGAGAGGAGGACGGAGGAGTCGAGGAGAGGACGGACTTTTACCCATCTGAGAATCTCCCATTGTTATTTTTGTTTGTGATCAGAAGGGTGGGAGCATATATTTCGCTCATATCCTAGCAGTGATCCATTTAGTTAAAGGCAGATATCAGAGGTTACGTGGTCGTAGAGCAGAGCATACACATGGATGTACAGCCCATGTGTAAAAAAAAATACCTATACAGATAGTCAGACATAATATATACCGTCATCCTTTTTATTGTTCACAACCCCAAGCTCACAAATACTTCTCCACATAGTCTGTGTGTGGTGACACTAAAAGTTTGTAGTTTCGTTTGATAATTACCTTTCTGCTCAGTCTGCAGGTGTTCTCAGAATTAGAATCTTGAAGTGGATGTGATGTCCTGCTGTTGCTGCTCAAACATTTATAGTTAAACTTCTCATCATTATTAGCCCATGAAGTCGAACCAACCAATTAGAGTACACGGTTTTATCCGAGGGGAGGGGGAGGGGGAGGGGGAAACGGATAGGCTGGGTACTAATATGTTTAGCTAACGTGCCACTATTTGTACAGTATAAACAGGAACAAAAAAACAAAAAAGAAGTCCTTCACCCCCAACCTCCCATCCTACCAGGACACCTACACCACCCGATGTCACAGGAAGGCCATAAAGATCATCAAGGACAACAACCACCCGAGCCACTGCCTGTTCACCCCGCTATCATCCAGAAGGCGAGGTCAGTACAGGTGCATCAAAGCAGGGACTGAGAGACTGAAAAACAGCTTCTATCTCAAGGCCATCAGAGTGTTAAACAGCCACCACTAACATTGAGTGGCTGCTGCCAACATACTGACTCAACTCCAGCTGACTTTAATAATGGAAATTGATGGAAATGTATCAAAAATGTATCACTAGCCACTTTAAACAATGCCACTTAATATATAATGTATATGTATATACTGTACTCTATATCATCTACTGCATCTTGCCATCTTTATGTAATACATGTATCACTAGCCACTTTAAACTATGCCACTTTTATGTTTACATATCCTACTTTACTCATCTCATATGTATATACTGTACTCGATACCATCTACTGCATCTTGTCTATGCCGTTCTGTACCATCACTCATTCATATATCTTTATGTACATATTCTTTATCCCTTTACACTTGTGTGTATAAGGTAGTAGTTGTGGAATTGTTAGGTTAGATTACTCGTTGGTTATTACTGCATTGTCGGAACCTAGAAGCGACAAGCATTTCGCTACACGCATTAACAACTGCTAACCATGTGTATGTGCAACAAATAAAATTTGATTTATTTACTCCTCCAACCCAACCTCCCATCTCACTCCTCCAATCCCAACCTCCATTCACTCCTCCAACCCCAACCTCCCATCTCCCATCTCACCTCCTCCAACCCCAACCTCCCATCTCACTCCTGCCAACCCCAACCTCCCATCTCACTCCTCCCAACCCCAACCTCCCAATCTCACTCCTCCAAACCCACACCTCCCATCTCACTCTCCAATCCCCAACCTCCATCCACTCCTCCAATCCCAACTCCCCCATTCTCACTCATCCAACCCCAACTCCCATCCCACTAATCCAACGCCACCCAGCCAACATGTCTCCATCGCCTCCAGCCCTATGTATAAACACGCTTGAGTCTGTGTCTTAGGCAAAACTATGAACTTAGACTCTTACAATAACTCAGTAAACGTCGCAGCAGTTATAAGAAGTAGAAAGTGAAAGTGTGGGAGCATCAGACTCTCCTTGGGGTCTTTGACAAGAATTTATTTGTTTTTGTCATTGTTTCGTATGGGGGGGAGGTTACAGGTACATTACACCATTTATATGTTTTTATAAAACCTATACCTGTAGGCTGCCAATCAAAATAAAATAAAAACATCAGAAATACATAGAGTTTAAAAATAATACAATTCAGTATTGAAATATTGTAAATTGCTGTTTTTCGTGTAGTGTTAGGTTTAAGCTCTTTGTGTATGTACAGTCATGGCACAAGTTCGTTAGAATGACACATATTAATTTTCCAAAGTCTGCTGCCCAGTTTGATGAAGGCAATTCTGCATATACTCCAGAATTATTGAAGAGTGATCAGATGAATTGCAATTAATTGCAACAGTCCTCTTTGCCATGTGCAATGAACTGTAAATCCCCCCCAAAAACCATTTCCACTGCATTTCAGCCCTGCCACTGAACAAGGCCAGCTGACATCATGTCAGTGATTCTCTCGTTAAACAGGTGGTGAGGGTGACGAGGACAAGGCTGGAGATCACTGTCATGCTGATTAAGTTCGAATAACAGACTGGAAGCTTCAAAAGGAGGTGTTACCGAATCAGTTTTTCCTCTGTCAATCATGGTTACCTGCAAGGAACACGTGCGTCATCATTGCTTTGCACAAAAGGGTCTCACAGGCAAGGATATTGCTGCCAGTAGATTCACCTAATCAACCATTTATCGGATCATCAAGAACTTCAAGGAGAGCGTTCAATGTTGTGAAGAAGGCTTCAGTGCGCCCAAGAAGAGTCCAGCAAGCGCCAGGACCGTCTCCTAAAGTGTGATTCAGCTGAGGTGATCGGGGCCCACCAGTACAGGCTTGCCTCAGGAATGGCCAGCAGGTAGGTGTGAGTGCATCTGCACGCACAGTGGGTGAAGAATTTTGAGGATGCCTGGTGTCAAGAAGGGCAGCAAAGAAGTCACTTCTCTCCAGGAAAACATCAGGACAGACTGATATTCTGCAAAAGGTACGAGGATTGAACTGCTGAGGACTGGGGTAAAGTCATTGTCTCTGATGAATCCCCTTTCCGATTGTTTGGGGCATCCGGAAAAAAGCTTGTCTGGAGAAGACAAGGTGAGCGCTCCATCAGTCCTGTGTCATGCCAACAGTAAAGCATCCTGAGACCATTCATGTGAGGGTTGCTTCTTAGCCAAGGAGTGGCTCACTCACAATTTTGCCTAAGAAACACAGCCATGAATAAAGAATGGTACCAACAACATCCTCCGAGAGCAACTTCTCCCAACCATCCAGGAACAATTTTGAACAATGCCTTTTCCAGCATGATGGAGCACCTTGCCATAAGGCAAAAGTGATAACTAAGTGGCTCGGGAACAAAACATCAATATTTTCAATCCATGGCCAGAAACTCCCCAGACTTTAATCCCATTGAGAACGTGTGGTCAATCCTCAAGAGGCGGGTGAACAACAAAAATCCACAAATTCTGACAAACTCCAAGCATTGATTATGCAAGAATGGGCTGCCATCAGTCAGATGTGGCCAGAAGTTAATTGACAGCATGCCAGGGCGGATTGCAGAGGTCTTGAAAAGAAAGGGTCAACACTGCAAATATTGACTCTTTGCATCAACTTCATGTAATTGTCCATAAAAGCCTTTGACACTTATGAAATGCTTGTAATTATACTTCACGTATTCCATAGTAACATCTGACAAAAATATCTAAAGACACTGAAGCAGCAAACTTTGTGGAAATTAATTTTTGTGTCATTCTCAAAACTTTTGGCCACGACTGTACATGTTTACAACCTACGACTCAGTATTGAACTTTGAACTCACTGTTACAATAACTCAGTCAAATCCAGCAGCGATTTCTAAGAAGTGGAAAGTGAAAGTGTGAGAGCAGCACCAGACTCTCTTATGTGTGTGTACATGTTTAACTATACTTGTGGGGACCAAACATACTTTGACACAATGTGAAGGGTTTCTCATATGTAAAATAGCTTAAAGTCTGGGTAGGATGTTACACAATGGGTATGTCTGCAAGAAAATAATGGGAGGGTAGCCTTTTGACCTTTTATTGAAACAGGTTTGTTGGTCTTTTGTAGGCTTCAAATGATGAGAAATGTCACAGCTGATGAAAGATGGTGATGTCTAGGCACATGGTAAAATAAGGGCAAACATCTCAATCTAAAATATTCCAAACACTACAGTGTTACACAGTTAGCAAATACAAGAAGTGCACTTACATGCACAACAATATAAATCCACATACCAACAATGAGAATGAAATACCTTGGCCGCCAAAAACCACACTCATGTAATACTCAGTTAATAACACATCTCTAGTGGTCCGTGCTGATTGGTTGAAAGAGTACTAATGACTGCAGGTGGGGCATTTAAAGCAGGAGCCCTGCCTCTTTCAGGTGGACGTGATTGTTCTTAACTAGCTTTGATGGAGGTGTGTGGCGACCAATGAGGGGAGGGCTCCCCTCCAGGTAGGATGGGAGTGGGAGGGGTTTTACACAGCCACCCCTCAAATGTGCATGCACATGGTGGTGTGCCTTAGTGGGTAGAGGAGCCAATGTCCGCCCCATAGGGGAGTGTAGGTGGTGGCTCTGGCGGAGCTGACCATCAGGGTTCGGGGGTTCGGGATGACTGACTGGGTTCGGAGGACCGGGATTGCCTTCTGGGGGGCCGGGATGGCCGGTGGACTCTGGGGGACCGGGATGGCCGATGGTCTCTGGGGGGCCAAGATGGCCATCTGGAATTGGGGATTCGGTGGGTGAGCTTTAGGGGGGGCAAAGGCCACTGTACAGTGAGTGTTCAGGGGGCATGACACACTGGTCGTTGTAGAGGGAGCGCTCTGGGAGTTTGGTCCAATGACCACTGGAGGTAGAGCGCTTGACACTGGCCACTGGAGGGGGAACACTCTGGAAAGGTGACACGTTGGGTTCATGACTAGGTGTCTGGTATCCATCCCATCTTGGCTGGGGATGGTTGTAGCTGGCTGGCTGCTCAGGGTAGGCATAGGGAGCCTGGTAATGCTGAGCTGGTTGTTGGACTTGGGCCTGGTAATGCTGAGCTGGTTTCTAAGCTGGAGCCACTGGGCTTGGCGCTAAATAAGGTTGGGCTGGTAGCTGAGCTGGGGCCTGGGCTAGGGACTAACATGGCTGGGCCGGAGGCTAATGGGGCTGAGCTGGAGTCAATGACTCTCCCTTCTTTTTTTGAGTGTTAACCTGGGTGTCCTCTTGAGCCTTGTCTACAAGGCTTGCTGCCACCAAATGCGCCTCGGTTCAGGCATGTTAAAAACACTTTTTCTGAGGGCTCTTTGTTTTGTTTAATCCCTCCAGTCGAACCAAACTCCAAAACTTTTTGGATGTTGTACAGCCCAACTTTGAATTCTGCATGACAAGCAACTTGCACCTGCTCCGAGCACTTCATCGGTGGATGCACTGCCCCCCTCCCCCCAGCTCCCTGTCTGCCTCTCCTGCTGAGTCTGACACACACACACACACACACACACACACACAAAAGACCCAGAGAGAGTCTGATGATTTCACACTTTCACTTTCCACTTCTTAGAAATCACTACTAGGTTTTTCTGAGTTATTGTAAGAGTCAAAGTTAACATATTTGTCTAAGACACGGACTACAAGCATGTTGATACAATAGGGCTGGAGCAAGGGGATATGTTGGCTGGGTTGGGGCGATTTGATAGTGTCACGTTCTGACCATAGTTCTTGTGTGTTTTGCTTGTTTTAGTGTTGGTCAGGACGTGAGCTGGGTGGGCATTCTATGTTGTGTGTCTTGTTTGTCCGTTTCTATGTTTGGCCTAATATGGTTCTCAATCAGAGGCAGATGTTTTGTGTTGTCTCTGATTGGGAATCATATATAGGTGGCTTGTTTTGTGTTGGGGATTGTGGGTGGTTGTTTCCTGTCTCTGTGTTTTCTCTGCACCAGATAGGGCTGTTTCGGTTTGCCACTTTTGTTATTTTGTAAGTGTTCACAGTTTCGTCTTGTTTATTAAAAACATGTTGAACACGAGCTACGCTGCGTCTTGGTCCGATCCCTGCTACACCTCCTCTTCAGATGAAGAGGAGGAAGGCTGCCGTTACAGATAGGCTGTGGGTGGAGGCCCACTTCTTTTTCTGTTTATACTGTACAAGTATAGTGGCAGGTTAGCTAAACAGACGTCTTCCCAGCCTATCAGTTTCCCCCTTCGCCAAGGAACTTTAATCAAGATTCTGTTATATACCGCAGCACACATTAATCACTCAGTGGCGATTTTAGCATGTAAATCTTGGTGGGTCAAACTCAACATTTTGTTTTATGCATGCCAGCAAAGCCACAACACAACACATCACTAAACGATACATTAATTCCACTATAAAAGGTAACAAACGGTGCCCACAAACTGTTAGAGGTTAAATAAAGCTGTCCTGACAGCGGCGCTTTCCTTTCAGCATCATGGAGTGAATCCTTACCACCGTTACACCTGGCTATCAGCGGTGCCTCATCTGACAGAAAAACAGTTCATTCAGCCTAATTTACTGACTTTTTAAACAAATGTGGTTTCTACTGACTCCTTGTGGATTTGTGATTTGTGTAAGTCGATAAGAACCTCAATATCCTTCAATAATAACAAACGCCAACATGAGTTTTGAACCATACACAAACATTATTACTTTTATGTTCAGTAAATTCCTAATGTTTGTTCTTATATCATTAACACTTAGCTCTAAGTATAAGAAGTACAAGCAAACAAGCTGCGAAGATGTAGGCCTATTCGTGCAGCATTTTCAAAATGGACCCTGACAGAAATATAGATAGAGAGAGACGCGTTTAGCCTACCATTTGAAGTATTTTATTAGGCCTATGTGATTTAAAAAGGAAGGAAAATACAATACGAGGATCCACTTTTGTAGACAATATACCGACGCACAGACACCTCATTGCGCAAACGACAAAACAACTCTCGCAATATCAACTGGAATTACATGGTCTATTACTGAACTTTTTGTTGAAAACAAATATTTGAATGGTATTAGGTTCTTATTTTTCAGAGTAAATAACTCACGGACACTAGAGAAGCTTAACAAAGTAATTTTTTCCCCCAAAGGGTCATTACAGCTGTAATTCAGACAAAAAAAACATTTCACCCAAGCACTGATATTTAACCCTTTCTCCCAGGCTGAGTCTCCTCCTCCACAACCGAACAGCCAATGCATCCCTGTTGCTAGACAGAACCTTAGTGATATCTGTTCTTCCTCACTTCATCTGACCTGACCTCTACCCCAAAGTGCTCACTCCTACCCAACTCAAGGCTGTCATGGTTATTGATACCAGACTGTGTCTCTTCTCCTCCCAGAGGATCTCGGATGGCTAACAATAACATATCCTGACATAATGTAAACATTATACATTACTCTCTCTCCCTCAATGACATTTGTTAGTTTCCTCGAAAAGCACAAGCTAATTTATGCAGCAGAATACAATACATTTTTGGACTCACCTTTGTTGTGCTCACTTGAACAGCAAGGTGGCACAGCGGTCCTTCTTGTGGGCAAATTTTGTCATCAAAGGTGCTTTCAAGACAATTGGGAACTCTGTTCCTGGCTTGGAATTCCGAGTTGGATGACCTTTCAAAACGTATTTTCCCAGTCTGAGCTAGTTTTTTTCAGAGTTCCCAGTTGTCTTCAACTCACTGAGATTTCATCAGTTCCGAGTTTCCAGTTGTTTTGAACCTGACAAAAGTCATGCTGGATTGACAGCATGGCCAATGTATTCAACCTTTTCTGAAACATGGTGTTGCGAGTGGATGTTTATCCTTTTAAGAATGGAAAGAGACCATTTCAGGCAGATGTTTTAAATCCTTAAACCCAGACTTGGACCATTTACACCCTCTCCACAGAATATCAGGCAGGGCAAGCAAAATAGTGATTGCGGTTAGCCACTGATTCCTTCCAAACCACTCATTGTTGAATTTGCGATTTCCGACTTGTGTAATGTTTATGTCCAATGGCCGATGAGCACAGATACCTTTTATTTATAATTCATCTTCATATGACAAGGTTGGAATAGGATTTGCCAGTAGATTGTCGACGTGATTCATGATGATGACTGCTTGTGAAGCTTGCTAGCTAAGATTTTTAAAGTAACATGATCAGTCCAATCAAAGCTACGGTAGATACAAATCAAATCAAATTTATTTATATAGCCCTTCTTACATCAGCTGATATCTCAAAGTGCTGTACAGAAACCCAGCCTAAAACCCCAAACAGCAAGCAATGCAGGTATAGAAGCATGGTGGTTAGGAAAAACTCCCTAGAAAGGCCAAAACCTAGGAAGAAACCTAGAGAGAAACCAGGCTATGAGGAGTGGCCATTCCTCTTCTGGCTGTGCTGGGTGGAGATTATAACAGAACATGGCCAAGATGTTAAATAGTTGATAAATGACCAGCATGGTCAAATAATAATAATCACAGTAATTGTCGAGGGTGCAACAGGTCAGCACCTCAGGAGTAAATGTCAGTTGGCTTTTCATAGCCGATCATTCAGAGAATCTCTACCGCTCCTGCTGTCTCTAGAGAGTTGAAAACAGCAGGTCTGAGACAGGTAGCACATCCGGTGAACAGGTCAAGGTTCCATAGCCGCAGGCAGAACAGTTGAAACTGGAGCAGCAGCACGGCCAGTTGGACTGGGGACAACAAGGAGTCATCATGCCAGGTAGTCCTGAGGCATGGTCCTAGGGCTCAGGTCCTCCGAGAGAGAGAAAGAAAGAGAGAATTAGAGAGAGCATACTTAAATTCACACAGGACACCGGATAAGACAGGAGAAATACTCCAGAAATAACAGACTAACCCTAGCCCCCTGACACAAACTACTGCAGCATAAATACTGGAGGCTGAGACATATGTGATTTGACGTAATTTTATCTGTTGCCGATGACCTTAAGCCTTCTTGGATGGACACTTCTACTGTAAATCTATGGCAGTGCCCAAGGGTTCTTGAACTGCCTAGCTGTCACGGCCGTCATAAGGAGGAGACCAAGGCGCAGCGTGATAAGCGTACATTCTTCTTTATTTAAAGAATGAACACTGAACAAAACGAACAAAATAACAAAACGAACCGTGAAGCTAATTATGGCTAGTGCAGACAGGCAACTAAACATAGAATAAGAACCCACAAAATCAAAAGGGAAAATGGCAACCTAAATATGATCCCCAATCAGAGACAACGATAAACAGCTGCCTCTGATTGGGAACCAATTCAGGCCACCATAGACATACATATGCCTAGACTTACCAACACCCTAGACATACAAAAACCCTAGATAATACAAAACAAGCATACCCACCCTCGTCACACCCTGACCTAACCAAAATAATAAAGAAAACATAGATAACTAAGATCAGGGCGTGACACTAGCTTTCCCTGTATATTCTGCTGTGGCGTAGTTTCCCCATGAGTGACAGAACACTGAGCCAATCACAGCGCAACTAGAGAAGATTACCAATGCCTACGCTCTGTAAATTCCGCTGGTTGCCCCTCCACCACAGAAAGGACTGAGCTAGGCTGAAACACCTTCATTTTGGAGCTGCCTTACTCAAGAAAGTGAACCATGTTTGTATGCGGCTTTATTAACTCAATAAACATCAAAACAAATTATAATTGTAAAATGATATGTGACATGAATTAATGCCAAAATAACATGCTTTTTCTTTTTAGCTAAACAGGAGGGGCTCAAAACAGGTTGGGCTCAGCACTTGTTGGAACATATCAAGCACCTTAAACCAATCTCGTCACCTGAAACAAAACACAGGTTCATAGAAATTGACCTGTGTTCAAGTGTCTGAAAACACAAATGAGTTAACAGACTTTGTGGCATTTGCACGTTCTGAACAAGCTAAATCGTAACTCTTGACTATAGGCTAAAGATGAGACTCGTAGGGCCTTCAGATCCTCTAGGCCGCTGACTTCATCTTCGACAGCATAACCAGGCAGGGAAGATCCACTCAGTGCACATTCAATTTGACATAGAGCCAAGTGTATCCTAAGACATTCTCTCATACGAAATGAAGGTAAAAACTCCAGATTTTGGGCTGAAAAGCTTTTCACAATATTCAGTCGAATCCTCTGGTTGGAAAATGTATCCATATGACTACTAAGACTATCAGGTGCCTCATGAAGAATGTCCTCTATTGGTTTGTTGTTATGATTCAGACACGAAGGACACAGCACACCAAGAAAAAGTCTCAGTCATATTTGCAATATTGCATAAGTATCTGTTGAGGGTTTTTTCTCACACGTAGAGTTCACAGAACTTACAGGGCATTTGACACTTCTTCATAGTCAGGCAATTTCAGGCCTACGCGAAAATGACTTTTTACAACTCAATCTACACTGAACAAAAATATAAACGCAACATGTAAAGTGCCGGTACATTGTTTCATGAGCTCCAATAAAAGATCCCAGAAATGTTCCATATGCACAAAAAGCTTATTTCTCTCAATTTTTGTGCACAAATGTGTTTACATCCCTGTTAGTGAGCAATATAACCTGTCCACCTGACAGGTGTGGCATATCAAGAAGCCGATTAAACAGCATGATCATTACACAGGTGCACCTTGTGCTGGGAACAATAAAAGGCCACTCGGAAATGTGCAGTTTTGTCACACAACGCTGTGTCACAGATGTCTCAAGTGTTGAGGGAGTGTGCAATTGGTATGCTAACTAGGAATGTCCACTAGAGCTGTTGCCAGATCATTTAATGTTAATTTCTGTAACATAAGCCTCCTCCAACTTCGTTTTAGAGAATTTGGAAGTACGTCCAACTGGCCTCACAACCGCAGACTGCATGTAACCACGCCAGCCCAGGACCTCCACATCTGGCTTCCTCCCCTGCGGGATCATCTGAGACCATCCACCCGAACAGCTGATGAAACTGTGGGTTTGCACAACCGAAGAATTTCTGCACAAACTGTCAGAAACCGTCTCAGGGAAGCTCATCTGCGTGCTGGTCGTCCTCACCAGGGTCTTGACCTGACTGCAGTTTGGCGTTGTAACCAACTTCAGTGGGCAAATGCTCACCTTGGATGGCCACTGGTAAGCTATAGATGAATTCCGGTTTCAACTGGATGAATCCCGGTTTCAACTGTACGGCGTCTTGTGGGCGAGAGTTTTTCTGATGTCAAGGTTGTGAACAGAGTGCCCCATGGTGGCGGTGGGGTTATGGTATGGTATGGGCAGGCATAAGCTGCGGACAACAACCCAATTGCATTTTATCAAAATCAATTTAAATGCACAGAGATACGGTGCCATTCACTTTGCACAGCCATTGAAGAGTGGGACAACATTCCACAGGCCACAATCAACAGCCTGATCAACTCTATACGAATGGAAATGTGTTGCGCTGCATGAGGCAAATTGTGGTCATACCAGATACTGACTGGTTTTCTGATCCACGCCCCTACCTTTGAAGGTATCTGTGACAATGTGAAATCCATAGATTAGGGCCTAATACATGTATTTCAACTGCCTGATTTCTGTATATGAACTGTAACTCAGTAAAATCTTTGAAATTGTTGTATGTTGCGTTTATATTTTTGTTCAGTGTAGATTGTGTCATGCCTTTATCGATTTAATATTTTGTTTACTAGGCCTACTACTCTGTTTTGTACCTTACTAGGTACCTCTGTTTTGTTCTGTTCACATCTGTATTCTAAGCCAAATTACTATTCAATATTTTTGTTTGCATGCACGTATAACTAGGCTACTATTTTCAGCATTTACATTTAAGTCATTTAGCAGACGCTCTTATCCAGAGCGACTTACAAATTGGAAAGTTCATACATATTCATCCTGGTCCCCCCGTGGGGAATGAACCCACAACCCTGGCGTTGCAAGCGCCATGCTCTACCAACTGAGCCACACGGGACCACGGGACCATTTAGTTTGCATTATCTTGGTAAGTCAGCTGTGTGTATGGCTGCATTCACATAGGCTGTTTGTAATAGCGTAATTGCCCATCTAAACGGAATTTCTGTAGCGTGCTGTCCACTGTGCTGATCCAGCGCAGCAGAGCTATGCTATAGATTTCCAAAGCACTCAATAATCTTGGAGTCTTGGCATTTGAACTTTATGTTTATTATGGTATATAAGCAGAATTCAATATAATTAGAATGCAAGAATGTAAAAAATGTTTACCCCCTTTGTGATTTCAACTGCCCCCTTAGTTACTTTATCCTGGTGCCGGGTCTGACACACACACACACACACACACACACTCACACACCTGTCTCTTATACACATCTAGATGTGTATAAGAGACAGACACACCACACACCACACACACACAAAAAGACCCCGCGAGAGTCTGATACTTAAACCCTTTCTCTTTCCACTTCTTAGAAATCACTACTGGGTTTTAATGAGTTATTTTAAGAGACAAAGTTAACATATTTGTCTAAGAGTATCACGACTCAGGATATGACTCAGATGCAGACACAGGAGGCGGACAGTTCAGTTCTCAGATCATTTATTATAACACAGAGGGAAGGCAAACGGCAGGTCGAGGACAGGCAGAGGTTCGTAACCAGGTCAGAGTCCGACAGGCACAGGATGGCAGACAGGATCAGGGCAGGCAGAAGTTCCTGAATCAGGTCAGAATCAGGCAGGTACAGAACGGCTGGAAGGCTCAGAGTCAGGGCAGGCAGAAAGGTCAGAACCGGAAAGGCTAAAAACAAAAACTAGAACGCAGGGAAAAACAGGAAACACACTGGGACGACCTAACAAAATAAGATGAACTGGCAATAGGCCAACAGAAAATGCAGGTATAACTACACAGGGGATAATGGGGGAAAATGGGAGACACCTGGTGGGGGGTGGAGACAAGCACAAGATAGGTGAAACAGATTAGGGTGTGACAAAGACACAGACTACAAGCATGTTGATCATATCTGGCTGGAGGATGGAGATATGTTGGCTGGGTGGCGCTGGGGGAGTGGGATGGAAGGTTGGGTTTATGGGAGTGGGAAGGAAGGGTTGTGGGTGGAGGAATTGGATGGAAGTTGGGTTTATGGGAGTGGGAAGGAAGGTTGTGGGTGGAGGAATTGGATGGAAGGTTGGGTTTATGGGAGTGGGAAGGAAGGTTGAGGGTGGAGGAATTGGATGGAAGGTTGGGTTTATTGGGAGTGGGATGGAAGGTTGGGGTTATGGGAGTGGGAAGGAAGGTTGTGGGTGGAGAATTGGATGGAAGGTTGGGGTTATGGGAGTGGGAAGGAAGGTTGAGGGTGGAGGAATTGGATGGAAGGTTGGGGTTATGGGAGTGGGAAGGAAGGTTGGGGTTATGGGAGTGGGAAGGAAGGTTGAGGGTGGAGGAATTGGATGGAAGGTTGGGGTTATGGGAGTGGGAAGGAAGGTTGGGGTTATGGGAGTGGGAAGGAAGGTTGAGGGTGGAGGGAATTGGATGGAAGGTTGGGGTTATGGGAGTGGGAAGGAAGGTTGAGGGTGGAGGAATTGGATGGAAGGTTGGGGTTATGGGAGTGGGAAGGAAGGTTGAGGGTGGAGGAATTGGATGGAAGGTTGGGGTTATGGAGTGGGAAGGAAGGTTGGGGTGGAGGAATTGGATGGAAGGTTGGGGGTAGAAGCCCACTTCTTTTTATTTTTTATTTTTTATAATGTAGAAGTAGTGGATGTTAGCTGTTCTCTCTCTTAACGCATGGAAAGCGATACCGGAGCGCCAAGTCTAGGTCCAAAGGCTTCTTAACAGCTTCTACCCCCAATTTTTTTAATTTAACCTTTATTTAACTAGGCAAGTCAGTTAAGAACACATTCTTATTTACAATGACGGCCTAGGAACAGTGGGTTAACTGCCTTGTTCAAGGGCTTGATTTTTACCTTGTCTACTCGGGGATTCGCTCTAGCAACCTTTCAGTTACTGGCCCAACGTGCTAAAACACTAGGCTACCTGCCGCCCTATGCCATAAGACTCCTGAACAGGACTTCATGAGCTAATAATGATAGAGAAGTTTAGCTATAAATGTTTGAGCAGTAACAACAGGACATCAAATCAAATGTTATTTGTCACATGCGGCGAATACAACAGGTGAAACAACCTTACAGTGAAATGCTTACTTACAAGCCCTTAACCAACAGTTTTAAGAAAATACCCCCCAAAAAGTAAGAGATAAGAAAAACAAATAATTAAGGAGCAGCAGTAAATTACAATAGCAGGGCTATATACAGGGGTACCGGTTCAGAGTCAATGTGTCACTGTGCGGGGGCACCATTGTCGAGGTAATTGAGGTAATTATGTACATGCAGGTAGGGTTATTAAAGTGCTGGGCATAGATAATAACAGAGAGAAGCAGCAACGTGAGGGGGGGGGGGGGGGGGGGTTGCAAATAGTCTGGGTAGCCATTTGATTAGCTGTACAGGAGTCTTATAGCTTAGAAGCTGTTTAGAAGCCTCTTGGACCTAGACGTGGCGCTCCATTACCTCTGCTGTGCGATAGCAGAGAGAACAGTCTATGACTAGTGTGGCTGGGGTCTTTGACAATTTTTAGGGCCTTCCTCTGACACTGCCGGTATAGAAGTCCTGGATGGCAGGAAGGTTGGCCCCGGTGATGTACTGGGCCATACGCACTACCCTCTGTAGTGCCTTGCGGTCAGAGGCCGAGCAGTTGCCATACCAGGCAGTGATGCAACCAGTCAGGATGCTCTCGATGGTGCAGCTGTATAACGTTTTGAGGATCTGGGACCCATGCCAAATATTTTCAGTCTCCTGAGGGGGAAAGGTGTTGTCATGCCCTCTTCACAACTGTCTTGGTGTGTTTGGACCATAATAGTTTGTTGGTGATGTGGACACCAAGGAACTTAACTCTCGACCCGATCCACTACAGCCCTGTCTATGTTAATGGTGGCCTATTCGGCCAGCCTTTTTCCTGTAGTCTACGATCATCTCCTTTGTCTTACTCACATTGAGGAAGAGGTTGTTGTCCTGGCAACACACTGGCAGGTCTCTCACCTCCTCCCTATAGGCTGTCTCATCATTGTCTGTAATGATCAGGCCTACCACTGTTGTGTCGTCAGCGAACTTAATGATGGTATTGGAGTCGTGTTTGGCCACTCAGTCATGGGTGAACAGGGAGTACAGGAGGGGACTAAGCACACACCCCTGAGGGGCCCCAGTGTTGAAGATCAGTGTGGCGGATGTGTTTTTGCCTACCCTTACCATCTGGGGGTGGTCCGTCAGGAAGTCCAGGATCCAGTTGCAGAGGGATGTGTTTAGTCCCAGGGTATTTAGCTTAGTGATGAGCTTTGTGGGCACTATGGTGTTGAACGCTGAGCTGTAGTCAATGAACAGCATTATCACATAGGTGTTCCTTTTGTCCAGGTGTGAAATGGCAGTGTGGAGTGCGATTGAGATTGCGTCATCTGTGGATCTGTTGGGGCCGTCTAGGGTTTCTGGGATGTTGGTGTAGATGTGAGCCATGTTTAGCCTTTCAAAGCAATTCATGGCAACCGACGTGAGTGCCACGGGGCGGTAAACATTTAGCCAGGTTACCTTCACTTCCTTGGGCAGAGGGATTATGGTGGTCTTCTTGAAACATGTACAGTTGAAGTCAGAAGTTTGCATACACCTTAGCCAAATACATTTAAACTCAGTTTTTCGCAATTCCTGACATTTAATCCTTGTAAAAATTCCCTGTCTTAGGTCAGTTAGGATCACCACTTTATTTTAAGAATGTGAAATGTCAGAATAATAGTAGAGAGAATGATTTAGTTCAGTTTTTATTTCTTTCATCACATTCCCAGTGGGTCAGAAGTTCACATACACTCAATTCGTTTTTGGTAGCATTGCCTTTAAATTGTTTAACTTGGTTCAAACGTTTCGGGTAGCCTTCCACACGCTTCCCACAATGAGTTGGGTGAATTTTTGCACACACTCTTTTAGTTCTGCCCACAAATGTTCTATAGGATTGAGGTCAGGGCTTTGTGATGGCCACTCCAATACCTTGACTTTGTTGTCCTTAAGCCAACAACTTTGGAAGTATGCTTGGGGTCATTGTCCATTTGGAAGACCCATTTGTGGCCAAGCTTTAACTTCCTGACTGATGTCTTGACATGTTGCTTCAATATAGCCACAATTTTCCTCCATCATGATGCCATCTATTTTGTGAAGTGCACCAGTCCCTCCTGCAGCAAAGCACCCCAACAACATGATGCTGCCACCCCCATGCTTCACGGTTGGGATGGTGTTCTTCGGCTTGCAAGCCTCCCCCTTTTTCCTCCAAACATAACGATGGTCATTATGGCCAAACAGTTTTATTTTTGTTTCATCAGACCAGAGGACATTTCTCCAAAAAGTACGATCTTTGTCACCATGTGCAGTTGCAAACCGTAGTCTGGCTTTTTAATGGCGGTTTTCAAGCAGTTGCTTCTTCCTTGCTGAGCGGCCTTTCAGTATATGTCGATATAGGACTCGTTTTACTGTGGATACAGATACTTTTGTACCTGTTTCCTCCAGCACTTTGACAAGGTCCTTTGCTGTTGCTCTGGGATTGATTGCACTTTTTGCACCAAAGTACGTTAATCTCTAGGAGACAGAACGCGTCTCCTTCCTGAGCGGTATGATGGCTGCGTGGTCCCATGGTGTTCATACTTGCGTGCTATTGTTTGTACAGATGAACGTGGTACCTTCAGGCGTTTGGAAATTCTCCCAAGGATGAACCAGACTTGTGGAGGTCTACATTTTTTTTTCTGAGGTCTTGGCTGATTTCTTTTGATTTTCCCATGAGTTTGGTAGTCTTGAAATACATTCACAGGTACACCTCATTGACTCAAGTTATGTCAATTAGCCTATCAGAAGCTTCCAAAGCCATGACATCATTTTCTGGAATTTTCCAAGCTGTTTAAAGGCACAGTCAACTTAGTGTATATAAACTTCTGACCCACTGGAATTGTGATACAGTGAATTATAAGTGAAATAATCTGTCTGTAAACAATTGTTGGAAAAATGACTTGTGTCATGCACAAAGCAGATGTCCTAACCAACTTGCCAAAACTATAGTTTGTTAACACGAATTCTGTGGAGTGGTTGAAAAACTAGTTTTAATGACTCCAACCTAAGTGTATGTAAACTTCCGACTTCAACTGTAGGTATTACAGACTCGGTCAGGAAGAGGTTGAAAATGTCAATGAAGACACTTGCCAGTTGGTCCACGCATGCTTTGAGTAGACGTTCTGGTAATCCGTCTGGCCCCGCGGCTTTGTAAATATTTACCTGTTTAAACGTCCTGCTCACATCGGCTACCGAGAGCGTGATCACACAGATGTCAGGAACAGCTGGTGCTCTCATGCATGCTTCAGTGTTGCTTACCTCGAAGCGAGCATGAAAGGCATTTAACTCGTCTGGAAGGCTTGCGTTACTGGTCAGCTTGCAGCTTGGTTTCCCTTTGTAGTCCATAATAATTTTAAAGCCCTGCCACATCTGACGAGCGTCAGAGCCGTTGTAGTAGGATTCAATCTTTATACTGTATTGACGCTTTGCCTGTTTGATGGTTAGTCTCAGGGCGTAGCGGGACTTCTTATAAGCGTCCGGATTAGTGTCCCGCTCCTTGAAAGCATTAGCTCTAGCCTTTAGCTCGATGCAGATGTGGCCTGTAATCCATGGCTTCTGGTTGAGAATTGTACACTCGGTCACTGTGGGGACGACATTGTAGATGCCGTGACTGAGGTGGTATACTCCTCAGGGCCATTGGATGAATCCCAGAACATATTCCAGTCTGTGCCAGCAAAACAGTCCTGTAGTGTAGCATCCGTGTCATCTGACCACTTCTGTATTGAGCGAGTCACTGGTACTTCCTGCTTTAGTTTTTGCTTGTAAGCAGGAATCAGGAGAACAGAATTATGGTCAGATTTGCCAAATGGAGGGCGAGGTAGAGCCTTGTATGTGTCTCTGTGTGTGGAGTAAAGGTGTTCTAGAGTTTTTTTCCTCTGGCTGCACATGTGACATGCTGGTAGAAATGAGGTAAAACAGATTTAAGTTTACCTGCATTACAGTCCCCGACCACTAGGAGCACCGCTTCTGGATGAGCGTTTTCTTGTTTGCTTATGGCCTTATACATCTCGTTGAGTCCGGTCTTAGCGCCAGCATCGGTGTGTGGTGGTAAATAGACAGCTACGAGTAATATAGATGAGAACTCTTTCGATAGATAGTGTGGTCTACAGCTTATTATGAGGTACTCTACCTCAGGCGAGCAATACCTCGAGACTTCTTTAATATTAGACATCGCGCTCCAGCTGTTTTTGACAAATAAACACACACCCCCGCCCCTCGTCTTACCAGACGTAGCTTCTCTGTCCTGACAATACACATAAAACCCAGCCAGCTCTATATTATTACGACTCTGTGAAACATAATATATTACAGTTTTTAATGTCCTGTTGTTAGAATGGTCTTAATCGTAGATCGTCCATTTTATTTTCCAACGATTGCATGTTGGCCAATAGAACGGATGGCAGTGGAGGTTTACTACGAATTCTCAGAAGGCAGCCTGACCTCCGCCCCCTTTTTCTCTGTCTTTTCTTCATGCAAATGACTGGGATTTTTGGCCTGAACTCGAGAAAGCAGAATATCCTTTGCGTCGGACTCGTTAAAGAAAAAATCTTTGTCCAGTTCGAGGTGAGTAATTGCTGTTCTGATGTCAAGAAGCTATTTTCGGTCATAAGACACAGTAGCAGCAACATTATGTACAAAATAAGTAAAATAATAAGTTACAAACAACGCAGATTATTTTTTTTGCCTAGTTGGTTAGGGGCCCGTAAAACGACAGCCATCCCCTCCGGTGCCATCATGTTATACCGATTCAAAATACTGGGAATCGTTTGAATCGAGTGATTCCAGTGGCAGAGCCCCAGCTGTTTTGAGGCCCACCTGTTTAACTAAAAATATTTTTTAAATCATGTTATTTTGGCATTAATTCATGTCACATATCAGTTTGCAAACAATGTAAATAAAATTCAATTAAGTTAATAAAGCCACATACAAACATGGTCTCTTTCTTGAGTAAGGCAGCTCCAAAATGCAGGTGTTTCAGCGTAGCTCAGTCCTTTCTGTGGTGGAGGGTCAGCCAGAGGAATATAGGTGTTGGTAATCTTCTCTAGTTGTGCCGTGATTGGCTCAGTGTTCTGTCACTCACGGGGACAATACTTCACAGCAGAATCTACAGGGTGCTGCCATATATTTACATTAGAAGTGCCCGTCCAAGAAAGCACGAGGTAATTAGCTACAGATAAAATTACGTCAAATCACATTATATCTACCGTAGCTTTGATTGGATTGATCATGTTACTTTCAAAATCATAGCTACCACGCTAGACAAGCAGTCATCATCATGAATCACATCGACAGTCTACTGGCAAATCTTCTTTAATCATTGTCATATGAAGATTAATTATAGATAAAAGGTATCGGTAATCATTGGCCATTGGACATAAACATTACACAACAAGTCGGAAATCGCAAATACAAGAATGAGTGGTTTGGAAGGATTCAGTTGCTAACTGCAGGCGTTGCAAAACAATCACTATTTTGCTTGCCCTGCCTGATATTCTGTGGAGAGGGTGTAAATGGTCCAAGTCTGGGTTCAAGGATTTAAAACATCTGTCTGAAATGGTCTCTTTTCCATTCTTAAAAGGATAAACATTCACTCGCAACACCATGTTTCAGAAAAGGTGGAATACATTGGCCATGTTGTCAATCCATTATGACTTCTGCCGCGTTCAAAACAACTGGAAACTTGGAACTGAATCTCAGACTTCATTGAGTTCAAGACAACAGGGAACTCTGAAATAAATGGGGAAATTCCAAGCCGGGAACTCGGGCCTCTTTCTAGAGCACCGACCAAAAGATCACTGACATCATGATTCAACCTTGTTTTTTTCAGAGTTCCCAGTTCCCAGTGATGACTAAATTTGCCCACGAGAAGGACCGCTGCGCCACCTTCCTGTGCAAGTGAGCACAACAACGGTGAGTCCAAAAATGTCTTGTATGCTGCTGCATAAATTAGCTCGTGCTTTTCTTCACGAGGAGGGGATACTATATAATGTTGTTGAGTCTGTAACCATGTTTGCCAGTGACAGTCTCTTCTCATTAAAGTATTTGTTTTCAACAAAGAGTTCAGTAATAGACCCATGCAATTCCAGTTGATATTGCGAGAGTTGTTTTGTTTGTGCAATGCAATGTCTGTGCATCTGTATATTGTCTACGAAAGTGGATCCTCGTATTGTATTTTACTTCCTTTTTAAATCACATAGGCCTAATAAAATACTTCAAATGGTAGGCTAAGCGTGTCTCTCTCTCTCTCTCTCTGAATCTATCTGTATTTCGGTAGGTGTCCATTTTGAAATTGCTGAAGGAATAGGCCTACCTCATCGCAGCTTGTTTACTTGCTCTTGCTTCTACTGCGAGCTAAGTGTTAATGATATAAGAACATTATGAATTTACTGAACATAAATGTAATGTTTGTGTATAGTTCAAAACTCATGATGCCGTTCGTTTTTATTGAAGGACAATGAGGTTCTTATCGACTTACACAAATCCACAAGGAATCAGTAGAAACCACATTTGTTTAAGCAAGTCAGCCATAACAGCTATGGCTTTAAAAAGTCAGTAAATGAGGCTGAATGAACTGTTTCACTGTCAGATGAGGCGCCGCTGATAGCCAGGTTTAATTTTGGTAAGGAATCGCTCCGTTGTGCTGAAATGAAAGCTCCGCTGTCAGGACAGCTGTATTTAGTTTGTGGGCAAACGGTTGTCACCGTTATAGTGAAATTAATGTATTGTTTAGTGATGTGCTGTGTAGTGGCTTTGCTGGCATGCATCAAACAAAATGTTGAGTTTGCTCCACCAAGTTTAACATGCCAAAATCGCAACTGAGTGATTCATGTGTGCTGCGGCCTACAACAGAATCTTGATTAAAGTTCCTTGTCCAAATGCTGCATTGCAGTGTGCTGAACGTCACATGAGTTCCCAAGCCAAACACGTCAAAGATTTGGCCCACGTTTTAACACAAGCCTCGAAAAATAAGTACTCCATCTTCCAAAGCATTTCTCATAATTTGAAGCCTACAAAAGACCAACAAGCCTTTTTCAATAAAAGGTCAAAAGCAGTGCTTAATTTGAGCCAGATTCTGCCTCTCAGATTTGACTTTTTTTGTTCTATATCCTGAACCTCTCGCGGCATGATTCATTGATTATTTCACTGTTCGCACTGTAACATTCTAATAAAAGCGATCAGCATTAAATCAAATTGCCTCCTCGTTATTTCTCCCACCCCCCAGAAAGACCATCATGTTAAAGCCTTGTGATCCTTCTATGTAATCATCCTATCCTGCCACACTGATTCCAGACCTTCTCTTTGTACATTGAGGTTATGGAGAGGGCCAGTGGGGTAAGTAACTGATCTTGACACAGGTCATGGTAGTGGTGGTCAGTTAGTGAGGAGGTCCCTACGCAATCACGTCACGTAGCCTAGTCCTGTCATCTCCCTAATGAATTTGAATCGTGGTGAAACTAAATAAAAAGTTTATAAGAAAATAAAATCAAGTTTGACATTTGTGAAATCCAAAAATCCAGAGAAAGATGGTGAATCGAACCCAGAACGAGCCAGAGAACTGTCAGTGCTGGAGGAGAGGAATGAGGGGGAAACTGTTCCTGAAGGCGATGCTAATCCCACCAGTTCAGCATCACCACCGGCACCTACACTAGCTAATAGGCCTCCTAGCTAGTCAGACTCAGCGGGTGAGGGAGACAGGAGCTGGGAGGGAGGGAGGTAGGCAGTGCATCCACTGACAAAGTGCTCGGAGCAGGTGCAAGTTGCAGTTCAAGAACAAGCAAGCTAGAATTCGAAGTTGGGCTGTACAACATGCAAAAAGGTTGGGAGCTTTGGTCTAGAAATGACTGGAGGGATTAAACTAGCAAAAGAGTGGGTGGAATGTACAGTGAATTAACATCCTATGCATCAGATCTATAAAAAAACAAAAACAAAACAAAGAGCCCTCAGAAAACAGGTTTTTAACATGTCTGAACCAAGGCGCATTTGGTGGCAGCAAGCCTTGTAGACAAGGCTAAAGAGGATACCCAGGTTAACACTCAAAATAAAAATGTAAAATAGACACTACAGCCAGAGTCTTCAGAACAGCCTTAGAAGGAGGCTAAACATCACAGCCACATGCCCACTCATGGCCTTGAGCAAGTTGACTCTTAGGAGTTACAGTGGGGAGAACAAGTATTTGATACACTGCCGATTTTGCAGGTTTTCCTACTTACAAAGCATGTAGAGGTCTGTAATTTTTATCATAGGTACACTTCAACTGTGAGAGACGGAATCTAAAACAAAAATCCAGAAAATCAAATTGTATGATTTTTAAGTAATTAATTTGCATTTTATTGCATGACAAAGATATTCGAATACCATCAACGCAAAAGCACAACTTAATATTTGGTACAGAAACCTTTGTTTGCAATTACAGAGATCATACGTTTCCTGTAGTTCTGACCAGGTTGCACACACATGCAAGCAGGGATTTTGGCCCACTCCTCCATACAGACCTTCTCCAGATCCTTCAAGTTTCGGGCTGTCGCTGGGCAATACGGACTTTCAGCTCCCTCCAAAGATTTTTCTATTGGTTCAGGTCTGGAGACTGGCTAGGCCACTCCAGGACCTGAGATGCTTCTTACGGAGCCACTCTTAGTTGCCCTGGCTGTGTGTTTCGGGTCGTTGTCATGCTGGAAGACCCAGCCACGACCCATCTTCAATGCTCTTACTGAGGGAAGGAGGTTGTTGGCCAAGATCTCGCGATACATGGCCCCATCATCCTCCCCTCAATACGGTGCAGTTGTCCTGTCCCCTTTGCAGAAAGCATCCCCAAAGAATGATGTTTCCACCTCCATGCTTCACGGTTGGGATGGTGTTCTTGGGGTTGTACTCATCCTTCTTCTTCTCCAAACACGGCGAGTGAGTTTAGACCAAAAAGCTCAATTTCTGTCTTCATCAGACCACATGACCTTCTCCATTCCTCCTCTGGATCATCCAGATGTCATTGGCAAACTTCAGACGGGCCTGGACATGACGCTGGCTTGAGCAGGGGGACCTTGCTGCTGCCGCTGCAGGATTTTAATCCATGACGCTACGTAGTGTTTACTAATCGTTTTCTTTGAGACTGTGGTCCCAGCCTCTCTCCAGGTCATTGACCAGGTCCTGCCGTGTAGTTCTGGCTGATCCCTCACCTTCTCATGATCATTGATGCCCCACGAGGTGAGATCTTGCATGGAGCCCCAGACCGAGGTGATTGACCGTCATCTTGAACTTCTTCCATTTTCGCAATAATTGGCGCCAACATTGTTGCCTTCTCACCCAAGCTGCTTGCCTATTGTCCTTAGCCATCCCAGCCTTGTGCAGGTCTACAATCATTCCCTGATGTCCTTACACAGCTCTCTGGTCTTGGCCATTGTGGAGAGGTTGGAGTCTGTTTGATTGAGTGTGTGGACAGTGTCTTTTATACAGGTAACGAGTTCAAACAGGTGCAGTTAATACATGTAATGAGTGGAGAACAGGAGGGCTTCAAAGAAAGACTAACAGGTCTGTGAGAGCTGGAATTTCTTACTGGTTGGTAGAGGGATCAAATACTTATGTCATGCAATAAAATGCAAATTAATTACTTAAAAATCATACAATGTGATTTTCTGGATTTTTGTTTTAGATTCCGTCTTTCACAGTTGAAGTGTACCTATGATAAAAATTACAGACCTCTACATGCTTTGTAAGTAGGAAAACTTGCAAAATCGGCAGTGTATCAAATACTTGTTCTCCCCACTGTAAATGGACTTGTCATTGTGGGAGGTTTTGAAAACGAAGGTAGGACATTTTTTTCTTCATATTATCATATAGACAGGAGGCCTATATATTCTGTGTTCTGCTGTAGCCTACATTCATTTATTTTATTTGAAGTTATATTCTGATATTGTGATATTTGTTCTACTGCTACATTGATGTCTTGAAAATGATATGAAATTCGGGTCTTGTAAGCCCCACAGCTGAGTATTTGTGCATATGGCGGGTGTTCTGCAGTGTTATTTAAATGTCACTGTACATTGATGTCTAGAAAATTAGGCTATTAAAAAATGTGATTTGTGTAAGGTCCGCAGCTATACTCAAGTATGTGGCATACTGCAGTGACATCTAAAATGCTTTGAATTAATACTTTTTTTCTCAATGTGTTCCGGTACCTCAGCGCCCCCGGATATATCACATAACCCTCCAGAGACCCGTTTGCACCCCGAGTGGGGGTAGATCAAACCAGTCCTCCGGATTAAATAGCACTATACCCTAGTCCCATGGATCCCAGCCCAGCGGCCTACAGGCTCCACTCTTCATCCGCTACCTCGCCACCTTACCACCTGATCTGACCCAGGGGCTGCAGTAAAGGTCACAAAGTCAAGCCTACATACAGTATGCCGGACAGACCCACTTCTTCAATGGTATTCTAGAACCCAGTCTCCAGGTCAGCCCTACCCCGGCTCAGCTCTACCAGCTTCCAGCCATACCAGGCTCCAGCCCCCTGCTCAGTTCTAGCAGCACATGGCCCAGCTATACCAGGCTCCAGCCCACGCCCCAGTTCAGCCCCATCAGCCCCCGACCCAGCCATGCCAAGCCCTAGCCCAGGCCCCAGCTTAGCTACCAGCCCAACCTTACCTGACCCCAGCTCAGCATTACCAGTCCCAAGTCCAACAACCAGCTCAGCATTACCAGGCTCCCTATGCCTACCCTGAGTAGCCAGCCAGCTACTCCCATCCCCAGCCAAGATGGGATGGATACCAGACACCTAGTCATGAACCCAACGTGCCACCCCTCCAGAGTGTTCCCCCTCTACTTCCACTGGTCATTGGACCAAACCCCCAGAGCTTTCCCTCTACAATGACCAGCGTGTCATGCCCCCTGAACACTCCCTGTACAGTGGCCTTCGCCCTCGCACCCTACAGCTCATACACCCGGAACCCCAAATCCAGACGGCCATCCCGGCCCCCCAGAAGGCCATCCCGGCCCCCTCGAACCCAGACGGCCAGCCATTACTCATAATTTGAAGCCTACAAAAGACCAACAAAACTGTTTCAGTAAAAGGTCGAAAGGCCTACCCTCCCATTATGTTCTTGCAGACATTTATTTATTTTTATTTAACCCTTCTGGTACCAGGTAAGTTGACTGAGAACACATTCTCATTTACAACAACGACCTTGGGAATAGTTACAGGGGAGAGGATTCTACCCAGACTTTAAGCTATTTTTCACACGAGAAACCCTTATTGTGTCAAAGTATGTTTGGTCCCCACAAGTTAAACATGTCCACACACACGAGAGTCTGGTGCTGCTCTCACACTTTCACTTTCCACTTCTTAGAAATCACTGCTGGATTTGACTGAGTTATTGTAACAGTGAGTTCAAAGTTCAATACTGAGTCATAGGTGAAATTGCCACAGGGGATGGGGGGGACAGCCCCTGTGGCAAATAAATACTTGTTTAAAAAAAAGACCCCAAGAGAGTCTGATGCTCCCACACTTTCACTTTCAACTTAGAAATAACTAACACGACTGTACATACACAAAGAGCTTAAACCTAACACTACTATAAAACAGTCATTTACAATATTTCAATACTGAATGTATTATTGTTTAAACTCTATGTATTTCTGATGTTTTTATTTTGATTGGCAGCCTACAGGTACAGGTCTTATAAAAACGTATAAATGGGTAATGTACCTGTAACTTCCCCCCATACAAAACAATGACAAAACAAATAAATACTTGGTCAAAGACCCCAAGAGAGTCTGATGCTCCCAGACTTTCACTTTCAACTTAGAAATAACTGCTGTGTTTCACTGAGTTGTGGTAAGAGTCAAAGTCAACATATTTGTCTAAGACACAGACTACAAGTGTGTTGATACATTAGGGATGGAGACATGTTGGTTAGGTGGGTTTGGAGGATGGGAGGTTTGGGGCCCACTTCCTTTTGTTTCCTTTTCCTGTTTATACTGTACAAGTAGAGGTATGTTAGCTAAACCGTCTAGTACCCAGCCTATCCATTTCCTGTCCCCTCCTCTGATAAAACCATGTACTCTAATTGGTTGGTTCGACTTCATGGGCTAATAATGAGAGAGAATTTTAACTATAAATATTTGAGCAGCAACAGCAGGACATCACATCCACTTCAAGATTCCAATTCTGAGAACACCTGCAGACTGAGCAGAAAGGTAATTATCAAACGAAACTACTCTGAACAAACTTTTAGTGTCACCACACACAGACTATGTGGAGAAGGTTTTGTGAGCTTGGGGTTGTGAACAAAAGAAAATAATGACTGTGTGTACACTGAGTATAAAGGAAGGAACACCTTCCTAATATTGAGTTGCATCTAGGGCTGTGGTAGTCATTTCATTTTGACAGCCGGTTATTGTCATGCAAAAGGCTGCCGGTCTCTCGGTAATTTACCTTTAACGTAAACGCATTTAGCATCTCCAGGTCTCTATGCATACAGCCGATGATGTGCGCGTTAGGAACATCTACATTTAAAAAGTAGAATACATTAATTTAATATACACCATCACAAGACATTCATTATTTATTTTAGTCAAGTCTAAATAAACGTTATGATGTGAATAAAATGTATTTCAGAAGAACAGAATGAGTTGGCCTACTGTATGTTAGTTATCTGTCTATGCTCCATGTCCAATGCTGTAGTCTTGTTCATTTAGCTGACAAGATATGCTTATAAGCAATGTTCCCTCCAAGCTGCGCGCCCACAGCTCCCTCGGACTGCTCTGCAGAAGAAATATGAGCCTGTGCAGAGAAGCACAAGATTGAACTTCACTCAACTTTCTACAGTTTTCCCCTTTAGTTAATTCTAGCAATGTTTTGCTCTACTGTGGGAATTGTGATCGAATGAACGCAATATTTGCCACTTTCAAATTAATATACCGAAACAAAATGAACTATTAACTGAATGACTACCGACCAGTAGCACTCACTTCCGTCCTCATGAAGTGCTTTGAGAGGCTAGTCAAATACCATATCACCACCGCCCTCACCGACACACTCAACCCTATATCACCACCCGCCAGCTAAAAAAAGCACCATTCTGCACTAACTGTAATTTTTATTCACCCCAAAAGACTCAATATATCACAAAAGATACAAAATATCAGCATAATATAGACATCTTCTAAGTTAGCCTACAGCATTGGAAATTCCCCTTAATGAGTTCAGGACCTAGTCAATACAATCACAGAAAACCTTTATGATGTCACCTCAATGAAAGTTAACTAAATCAATAATGTGCTAGTTAGGTTGTAATTGATTTGCTGCAGGCTACAAACATTATCATGATGAAACTGTGAAATTCTATCTAATGTTATATAAGCTAGTTGGACAGAAAACGGAATATTGTTGCCCTATGTGTAATAGCATAACAAGCAACAAAGGCTAACAAACATACGTGTTATACTAGCCTATTTTATTACATGCATAATATTATACTCATGAAGAGATTACATAGCTGCATACCTTTATCTTTTTCCGTGTTTCTCCTCTTCTTCTTTCCTCTTATTCCTAAACTGTACACCTGATTGCTTAGACCTTTTCTTATCCATTTGTGTTGATTTGGCACTCGAGTATCAATACATTACCCATCCCCCAACACTGTCAACCAAGAGTCAAGACTACATTACCCATCCCCCAACACTGTCAACCAAGAGTCAAGACTAAACCAATTCACCTTGGTGGTGTGCAAACTGATTTTATATTATTCTTAACAATTTCGCACAAACCAGAAAACAATTCAACAATATGTCTGTGAAACTATATATTCACAGTATTATGAATGAATTGTGGTTTATTTGGTAGCATTTTGTAGTGTGACTGATTTGACTAATTGCATTAGTACTCTACAAAGTTAGAGGTGCGCTATTTGATAGATTCTCCCGCTCCCCCTACCTCGGGCTTCCAGTGGGGAGACCAGAGGTCAACCTACACCCGCCCCCCTCCCCATCTCGTACTTCTGAGTGGGAGACCTTCCCAGGCAGTAGCCTGCCTAGCTCACAAACTAGAATCAGGGCACCCACTCCGACAAGGTTAATTGACCCACAGTCCCACACGGTGACATGATATCATTGACGTGATGTGCAAATGAGCGATAGAAAACCGATCGCGCAAATGTCACCATTCCAAATATTTTTTTATTTGTTTTTAATTTTTATTTTTGGGCTGGCGCCCCGGGCGGCTGCCCATGTCGCCTGTACCTAAGTCCACCAATGGCCCTGACAGATCCACAGACAATGCAATAGCCATTGCACTGCACACTGCCCTTACCCACCTGAACAAAAATAATGCATATGTGAGGATGCTGTTCATCGACTACAGCTCTGCCTTCAATACCATAGTGCCCAGTTGCTGTCGGTACTGTTTAAGATGAGGGAGGATGATATATATGTTTTATGAACATGGCCTTATTTATATTAAAACATATTGTATGACTGTCATTCATATTTCATTTACCCAGCTCAATGTAGTGTCGATAGGTTTAGGCTACTACATGATACTCAAATTTTTCCTGTACCCATCGTGAGGTTGCTACAACCAAGTTGAGAGAATTTTGAGTAATCAAGGTGACAGACCGTGATACATTCAATACCGCCTTGCACACTCTTGCCTGCATCTACTGTAGCTGATCTAGAGTGCAATCAGTAATCAACTGTTGCAAACGAGAGTTTCTATTGGACAAATTCAGGTATGTTAATCCACATATTGTTCCGTTTAAGAAATGTTTTTCAACAGAATCGGTGCAATGAATACACCTCTGATCACAGTCAAACACTTTCATACCAGACACATACAAACAGCTCTTGGTATATATAGTGCATTCGGAAAGTATTCACACTCTTTGACTTTTTCCAGACTTTGTTACGTTACAGCTTATTCTAAAATGGATTTAAATAAAACATGTTCTTCGTCAATCTACACACAATACCCCATAATAACACAGCAAAAACAGGTTTTTAGATTATTTTTCAAATGTATTACAAATAAAAACAGAAATACTTTATTTACATGAGTATTCAGACCCTTTGCGATGAGACTCGAAATTGAGCTCAGGTGCATCCTGTTTCCATTGACCATCCTTGAGATGTTTCTAGAACTTGATTGGAGTCCACCTGTGGTAAATTCAATTGATTGGACATGATTTGGGAAGGCACACACCTGTCTATATAAGGTCCCACCGTTGACAGTGCAGGTCAGAGCAAAAACAAAGCAATGAGGTGGAAAGAATTGTCCAGAGAGTTCCGAGACAGGATTGTGTCGAGAAACAGATCTTGGGATGGGTACCAAAATATTTCTGCAGCATTGAAGACCCCAAAAACACAGTGGCCTCCATCATTCTTAAATGGAAGAAGTTTGGGACCACCAAAACTCTTCCTAGAGCTGGCCGCCCGGCCAAACTGAACAATCGGGGGAGAAGCGTCTTGGTCAGGGAAAGCAGTTTAGCAGTTACACTGGCAGGCCTCGATGGCAATAAATTAATAAAGCCAAAAGCATACCTTGAATTGGAAGAGTTCCAGCTCAAACACCCTCTCTGTTTGAGCTCGGTGTTTGATTTGTCACTAGCTAAGTAAGTAAAAGTGAAAGTGGAAAAAAATAATAAGAAATACATAGCTAGCTCTCTCATTCTCCCTCTCTTGCTTTTCCTTAAAACTGTTCAACTATTGTCTTTCTCTCTCTGAGCCAACTACCACATGTTATGCAGTGCTAGCTAGCTGTAGCATTATTTCTCTGATTCTTTGATTGGGTGGACAACCTGTCAGTTCATGGTACAAGAGCTCTGATAGGTTGGAGGACATCCTCCGGAAGTTGTCATAATTACTGTGTAAGTCTATGGAAGGGGGTGAGAACCATGAGCCTCCTAGGTTTTGAATTGAAGTCAATATACCCAGAGGAGGACAGAAGCTATCTGTCCTCCGGGTACACCATGGTGATACCCTACGGAGTGCTGCTGAGGCTGCTGTAGAACTTCATTGCACACACTGTGTTTTAATAAATTATTTTGTGACATGAATATATTTAGTATAGTTTTATCTAAAAAGGATAGCTTTTTTAATGTCTCACTATTTTTATGAAATTTACTGAGGAGGATGGTCCTCCCCTTCCTCCTCTTAGGAGCCTCCATTAATAGTGCCCTATGGGCTCATTACAATTATACAGCCCTGGGTCTGAACTCCCGATGCAGCTGGGTCCTAATCTTTACAACGGGCCGCCCCCAGGTGGTGAAAGTAGGCAGCATTACCTCCGCGCCACTGATCCTGAACACGCCCCCACAAGGGTCCGTCCTCAGTCCCCTCCTGTATCTCTGTAAACCCACGACTGCGTGGCCTCACACGGTTCTAACATAATCATAATCTTCGCTGACGACACAACAGTAGTAGACCTGATCACCAACAACGACGAGACAGCCTACAGGGACGAGGTACGCACTCTGACGGCGTAGTGCCAGGTAAACAACCTCTCCCTCAACGTTAGCAAAACAAAGGAGCTGATTGTGGACTTCAGGAGGAACCAGGCTGGACACACCCCCATCCTCGTCAATGGAGATGGTTAATAACTTGAAATTCAACTGCGTACACATCTCAGAGAAGCTGAAATGGTCTAGCCACATGGACAACGTAGTGAAGGCACAACAGCGACTCTTCAACCTCAGGATGCTGAAGAAATTCGACCTGTCCACGAGGGACCTTACAGTGTTCTACAGGAGCAACATCGAGAGCATACTGTCGGGCTGCATCAGAGCTGGTACGGCAACTCCCCCACCACGGACAGCAAGGCTCTTCAGAGAGTAATACGAACGCACCATAGGGTGCACGCTGCCTGCCCTACAGGACACCTACAACACCAGGTGTTGCAGGAAGGCAAAGAAGATCCTCAGGGACCCAGGCCATGCCCTGTTTTCCTCACTTCAATCACTCAGACGCGGGCAGTACAGGAGCATCATGGCAAAAACTGAAAGACTGGCCAATTGTTTCTACGCTCAGACCATCAGGCTGCTAAATAGCCACCACTACACACAATATCCCATAACGACAAAGTGAAAATTCCATTTGAATATTTTGCATATTAAATTAAATACAGAAATATCTGATTTACACACGTATTCATACCCATGTGTGCATACATTCTTCCTTCTTTTCACTTTGTCATTTAGGTTAAAATTGTGAAGTACCTACAATGTTGTTGATCCATCCTCACTTTTCTATCACAGCTATTAAACTCTGTAACTGTTTAAAAGTCCTCCATTGGCCTCATAGTAAAATCGCTGAGCGGTTTATTTCCTCTCCGGCAACTGAGTTAGGAAGGACGCATGCATCTTAGTAGTGACTGGGTGTATTGATACACCATCCAAAGTGTAATTAATAACTTCACCATGCTCAAAGGAATATTCAATGGCTGCTTTTTTATTTTTACTCATCTACCAATATGTGCCCATCTTTGCGAGGTATTAGAAAACCTCCCTGGTCTTTGTAGTTGAATTGGTGTTTGAAATTTACTTCTCGACTAAGGGACCTAACAGATCATTTTATGTGTGGGGTACAGAGATGAGGTAGACATTCAAAAATCATGTTTAAACATGAGTCTTGTGACTTGTTAAGCACATCTTTACTCCTGAACTTATTTAGGCTTGCCATAACAAAGGGGTTGAATACTTATTGACTCAATACATTTTAGCTTTTCATTTTTAATTAAGTTGTAAAAATAATAATAATAATTCCACTTTTACATTATGTTTTATTATGTGTAGGCCAGTGACACAAAATCTACATTTTATTCATTTAAAATTCAAGCTGTAACACAACAAAATGTGGAAAAAGTCTAGGGGTGTGAATACTGTCTGAAGGCACTGTAAATGCTCCCACCCTTCTGATCACTAACAAAAATAACAATGGGAGATTCTTAATTGGGAAAAAGTATGTTCTTTCCTCGACTCCTCCGTCCTCCTTTCCTTCGTGACCGGGAAACTTAAAAGTGGTTGAGTGGTCAAGGAGAGGGTCAATTTGTTAGTAAGCGAATGGAGGAGTGTCCTCATCTCCTCAATAGCCTCCTCCCGCCATGGAAGCACAAGAGTATCCTACCTTTGTCCTCCGTGGAAGAATTTTGAGATCCGCCACATCACCTTTGAATCAGCTGTTTTGTTGTAAAATATTCTACTTTCATCTATAAAATGTCTAGCACAACTAGCCTAATTTATTTGTACTACTTTACATTTATTTTGGGATTCAATCCTTGTAAACATCATTTGCATGGTGACTCGCGAGTGGGGAATTATTCTCATTACATACAAGCACAATTTCGTTCACGTTCCCTCGTCGCCTCTCCTTGATTACCTTTGACCTTTTTCAAAAGGAATCGAGGATGGAGGATGGAGGAGGTAAGATTATTTGTATTTTTAAATCACCCATAGATATTCCTTACGTCAGTGGATAGATGAGCCTTGAGACAGAGCATCAACATACTGTATGTCTGAGTGCTATTGTATTTGTACATATGCATGTTAATTTATGTCTGTATCTGTATACTTATAGATACAGCCACATGGAGATTTGAGTACCTGTGTGTGTAACAGTATTGTTTCCATCCCTTTCCACTTCCCAACTTGGGATTAAACCAGGGACCCTCTGAACACATCAACAACTGCCTCCCACAAAGCACCGTTACATATCCCTAACAAAAGCTGCAGTCCATGCAGAGCAAGGGAAATGCTACTAGCGCGCACCGCTAACTAGCTAGCCATTTCACACCGGTTCCACTCATCCCCCTTTGACCGCCTCCTTCTCCTTACCTATCGCATCCTTACCTATCGCGACACATACTCTACATGACCAAAAGTATTTGGACACCTGCTTGTCGAATATCTTATTCCAAAATCATGGGCATTATTATGGAGTTGGTCCCCCCTTTGCTGCTACAACAGCCTCCACTCTTCTGGGAAGACTTTCCACTAGATGTTGGAACTTTGCTGCAGGGACTTGTTTCCATTCAGCCACAAGCGCATTAGTGAGGTCAGGCACTGATGTTGGGCGATTAGGCCTGGCTCACAGTCAGCGTTCAAATTCATCCCAAAGGTGTTTGATGTGGCGCCTAGCCAGAACCATGAAAAACAACCTCAGACCATTATTCCTCTTCCACCAAACTTTACAGTTGGCACTATGCATTCAGGAAGGTAACGTTCTCCTGGCAAACCCAGATTCGTCCGTCGGACTGTTAGATGGTGAAGCGTGATTCATCACTACAGAGAATGCGTTTCCACTAATCCAGAGTCCAATGGCGGCGAGCTTTACACCACTCCAGCCGGCGCTTGGCATTGCGCATGGTGATCTTAGGCTTGTGTGCGGCTGCTCGGCCATGGAAACCCATTTCATGAAGCTGCCTCTGGAAGCATGATGGCGCTTCCAGAGGCAGTTTGGAAAAGGTAGTGAGTGTTGCAACCAAGGACAGACGATTTTTACTTTCTTCAGTGGTAGGCGAAGTGGCCTTCGTGGCTGAGCCGTCGTTGCTCCTAGACGTTTCCACTTCACAGCAACAGCACTTTCATTATTAACAAACAATGTTGATCTCATAGACTGTCCATTCTTTTATCCATAATATAATTCTCTCTCTCTCTCTCTCTCTCTCTCTCTCTCTCTCTCTCTCTCTCTCTCTCTCTCTCTCTCTCTCTCTCTCTCTCTCTCTCTCTCTCTCCTCCTCTCGTTCTCTCTCTCTCTCGTCTCTCTCTTCTCTCTCTCTCTCGCTCTCTTTCTCTCTCTCATCTTCTCTCTCCTCTCGTCTTCTCTGTGCTCTCTCTCGTCTCTCTTCTAGTCATCACTGCCATTGAAGAGATGAAAAGGAGCGAGGAAACAAGTATACCTGTAAAGGCATCGATTGAGACGATGTATATGGGTGGTGGTATGGCATCGAAGGAAAACGGAGTTAGTGGGCACCTTGACTACAAACTGGGGAAAGCTCAATTAGACCTTGGTGGTGAGTTGATGGTGGAGGGCAGGTTGCCCAACGCCGGTGTTGCTGCTGGGATAACTAACGAAGGAGTTAAAGCCATGGCCACAGCTGAGCTCATAGGTGCCTCTGTGTCCCACGGGAAGGCGACAGCCACAATGCGTCTGGCAGCTGATACAGGCTTTGGAGTTGGCAAGGATGGGATCGAGGCACAATTTCTGGGTACAGGATTCTCTATCGGGAAGAAAACATCCATTTCTCTGTTTGGTTCCAAGTTTGAATGGGACTTCAGCAAGTGACACACCACCACTCAGAGCCCAGAGTTCCACTTCTTTGGAGATGTATTAATTTAGTTCTCTTATAGTCTACAGACAAGGCTTCAGGGTCACAGATGTGTTTGGTTTCTTTTAAACTTAATGAAAACATATGTATTGTAGTTAATCAGTGGACTGTATTTACAATATATTATCAACTCTATTGGTGACTGTTCTTTTTTATGCACACACACACACACAGACCCTCACAAAGGTATAGGTCACAGAAGCCTTGTCTCCTTCACAACACAATTGTCAGCCTCCAGTGGTCAACCTGAGCTACCACATTAGAGGACACTTGGCCCTCCCTACAGAAACGTGTGTGAGAGATGAGGATACAATTAATAAATAACATTAATACAATATAGTAATATGAGATATTAATCTTAATAAATCCACATAAACAGAGTCAGTTACTATTAAAATAAATACTTAATATGTTCACTTTTAAATGGTTACTGCTAGTATATGACTAAAATAAATAATTGTGTTACATTAACTATATAACTAACCCCATGCATCTAGTCTGTATGTATTATGAAAAGTATATAGATACAAACTCTGCATGTTTACTCATGACTACAAAGTATATATTAGTGCTTCAAACTTTTTCCCTCATGCCCCCATTTCGTCACAAACACTGTCCATGACACAAACTTTTCACACCACTCTTGTTGGCATTTTAAAGCTTATTTCCTGTTCCTACACATTTTGCCATGTCTTATATGTGTTCATGGTTAACTGATTGACTCAAAAATTACAACAAAATCAATGGGCTACAAAAGCTAGCTAATTAAATATGGGCAAGTTGATTGGTTATACATACTGTATCTCTCTAAGGTTTGCAATGACTAACATGACAAGAGGAAAACAACTCATTCACTACCCAATTTCGAAATTGCACCTTGAGCATGCTACTATTACAATGTTCAAGAGTAAATTGAAAACCTGGCTGCGGTTCAAACTCGTAAAAAAACACACCCTCGTCCACTTAACCCTTTCCTTATTCCCTTGGGGGAATCCCCATCGCCATCACCAATACCCATCCCCATCAGCCTAGTTAAATAAAAGTTAAATAAAGATTACAATTAAAAATGTAAAATCTTGATTAGCCAAGCAAAGGAAATTTGCAACGTAAGCCCCTCAGCCCTCGTTTTTAGTCGAGTTTGCGAGTGTACAATTATGTTCACTCAGGGGCCTGAACCTCCCCATAATTCAAATTGCGACGATTGTACATCCACTAAGAAAATTCCTCCAAAACTTAAAAACAACATCAATGGAGAAGTCAACATACAAGTGTAGGTAAAAACGAATGCAAATAAGTTACAAATTGTGCTACTAATGCACATGACGGCACAAACACGTGTCGTAAAAAGTAAATATGTTTTTGTTTGGTTATCTTTTGGAAATTGTAGAAATAAAACATTTTCCTTCTTCAGAAGTTCCAGCTAGGCAGGCTAATGTTAGTGAGCTAATTAATTTGCTAGCTGTCATACAGTAGGTGTATATTAATAATTATATAGTGAATATTTTTTTAAATATTATTTATTTAACCTTTATTTAAAACTTCTCACGAGTCACCAACCCTGATCCGGTAGCACCCCCCAACTCACCCCACTGATTAGCACAGCTAGCATAGCGTCACAAGTAACTTGTAGCATCTAAATATCATTAAATCACAAGTCCAAGACACCAGATGAAAGATACAGGTCTTGTGAATAAAGCCACCATTTCAGATTTTTAAAATGTTTTACAGGGAAGACAGAATATGTAAATCTATTAGCTAACCACGTTAGCGGAGGACACGATATTTTTACCAGGCAGATTCGGCTAGGCGCCCACGTCCAGTTCACATGCACAATAGAATGATTAAAACGTAATTGGTCTACATGGGCTGATCTTATCAGAATGTTGACAAAGTGTCTTGTCAAGATGAGTCGTTGGTTCCGTTCAGAATTCTTCCTTGCCCCATTTAGCAACGTACGGTCGAGTGGCACGAATTTCCCTCAAACGCGTAAATACAATCCGACAACGGTACCAGACGAAAAACTCCCGGAAAAATTCAAATAATCTGATTAAACTATATTGAAAAAACATACATTACATGATATGGTCACATGTATCAAACAAAATTCGACACGAGATAGTTGCATACATAACGCAGCAAAACAGTACACCAACGCAGCTCAAATTCGAAAATTCAGATGTCGGAGAGTTGTCGGTCACGCCAAAAATGTGGTCTATTTCACGTCAGTCCAGATAAACAAAGATTTCTCCTCTGACGTCATCTTGACAACAGAGGAAGGCGAATGAGTTGTGTTCTTCGGTCATAGGGGCACGACCATCATATATAGGCAGAGCTTTGAAGCCAGCATACACATCTTGATTTTATGTTCTTGGTCATGAAAGTCTGTTGAATGACTTCTGTATCACTCAGAGACAAAATTGAAACGGTTTTAAGACTAGGGATTGTTTTCTTTCCAATGGTATGATTTATATGCATATAGTAAGAGCAATAATTGAATAAGAGGCAGTTTAATCTGTAGAGCAAATTATGCTAATGCGAAAATATTACCCCTGTATTTCAAGAGGTTATTTAATAGGCAACAAATCTTATTTACAATGACGGCCTACCAAAAGGAAAAGGCTCCTCTGACGTGGCTGGGATTAAAAATAAATTAAATATAAAATATGGACAAAACACAACAAACAACAAGAGACAAAACAGTTCATAAAGAAACCTAAGACAACCACAGCATGGTAGCAACATAATATAACAATCATGGTAGCAGCACAAAACATGGTACAAACATTATTGGGCACAGACAACAGCACAAAGGGCAAGAAGGTAGAGACAACAATACATAATGCAAAGCAGCCACAACTGTCAGTAAGAGTGTCCATGATTGAGTCTTTGAATGAAGAGATTGAGACAAAACTGTCCAGTTTGAGCGTTTGTTGCAGCTCGTTCCAGTCGCTAGCTGCAGCGAACTGAAAAGACAAGCGAACCGTGGATGTGTGTGCTCTGGGGACCTTTAACAGAATGTGACTGGCACAACGGGTGTTGAATGTGGAGAATGAGGGCTGCAGTAGATATCTCAGAAAGGGAGGAGTGAGGCCTAAGAGGGTTTTATAAATAAGCATCAACCAGTGGGTCTTGTGACGAGTATACAGAGATGACCAGTTTACAGCGGAGCATAGAGTGCAGTGATGTGTCCTATAAGGAGCATTGGTGGCAAATCTGATGGCCGAATGGTAAAGAACATCTAGCCGCTCGAGAGCACCCTTAACTGCTGATCTATAAATTACGTCTCCATAATCTAGCATGGGTAGGATGGTCATCTGAATCAGGGTTCGTTTGGCAGCTGGGGTGAAAAAGGAGCGATTACGATAGAGGAAACCAACTTTAGCCTGCTGAGAGAAGGACAGTGTACCATCTAGCCATACTCCCAAGTACTTGTATGAGGTGACTACCTCAAGCTCTAAACCCACAGAGGTAATAATCAACCTTAACAACACTTTATTGCACAGTGATTTCTGAATCAGAGATCCGAGATCAGTCTAGCTCCTTGTTAATAGCAGCTACATCAACTAGAAGGCAGGGGCGACAGGTAGCCTAGCGGTTAGTAACCGAAAGGTTGCAAGTTCGAATCTCTGATGCGCTCACGAGCTCCACATTGGCCTTCGCTTATACACACAGCAGGGTCACCTCAGCACCAATGCCAGCTTTTGGCCCCATGACCTCTGGTTCGAATATGTTGTCTTAATTTTGCTATGATACCCTCCAGCCTTCGCAGCCCTTCCCACTTTGAGCACTCATTTTCCTGGTTTATTATCTAATCCATTCCAGAATCAGCCCTCTTGTAAGATTCCTTTGTGGTAGTTTACAGGGCCGGACAAAGTTGTGTATGGTATCCACCCATCCATCGCTGACTGCTCTAGCTAAAACACAGAACGGAGAGACAGTCTCAAAACACTGGGAGAGTTATTTTCACTCCCGCTTTCCCACCTTCAATATTCCATTATTCCAAATGTTTATATTTGATCTTGCTCTTGTCCTGTTTGATTCCTGTAACACTTCTCCTTCTCCCGCTCTATCTCTTCTCCCTATCCCTTCAGGACAGTTTTTTGGCATCATTCTTGTAAGAGGGCTGTTTGTAGATAGAAAAGGTTCCACAAATACATATATGGCAGGAAATTTACCATATGTACAGGTCATAAACCTTTACTGTCTCTTGTCAATGAAATGAAGGCAGTTCCACAGATGGTGTCTCCCGAGAATAGCCATTGAATGACTACGCTTCACACTGGACCTGTTGAGTTATTATTAGGTGGTAGACTACGCTCCACACTGGACCTGTTGAGTTATTATTAGGTGGTAGACTACGCTCCACACTGGACTGTTGAGTTATTATTAGGTGGTAGACTACGCGCCACACTGGACCTGGTTGAGATGTTATTAGGTGGTAGTCTACGCTTCCACACTGGACCTGTTGAGATTGTTATTAGTGGTAGACTACGCTCCACACGGACTGTTGAGATGTTATTAGGTGGTAGACCGCTCACACTGGACCTGTTGAGATGTTATTAGGTGGTAGACTACGCTCCACACTGGACTGTTGAGATGTTATTAAGGTGGTAGACTACGCTCCACACTGGACCTGTTGAGATGTTATTAGGTTGTAGACTTCGCTCCACAGTGGACCTGCTGAAATGCTAGGTTGTGGACTATGCTCCACACTGGACCTGTTGAGATGTTATTAGGTGGTAGACTACACTCTGGACCTTTATTTAACCAGTTAGGCTAGTTGAGAACAAGTTCTTATTTACAACTGCGACCTGGCCAAGATAAAGCAAAGCAGTGTGACACAGACAACAACACAGAGTTACACATGGAATAAACAATAAACAAGCCAATAACACAATAAACAAGTCAATGACACAGTAGAAAAAAAATAAAGTCTATATACAGTGTGTGCAAAAGGCATGAGAAGGTAGGCAATAAATAGGCCATAGGAGCGAATAATCACAATTTAGCAGAATAACACTGGAGTGATAAATGAGCAGATGATGATGTGCAAGTAGAGATACTGGTGTGCAAAAGAGCAGAAAAGTAAATAAAAACAATATGGGGATGAGGTAGGTAGATTTGCTGGGCTATTTACAGATGGACAATGTACAGCTGCAGCGATCGGTCAGCTGCTCAGATAGCTGATGTTTAAAGTTGGTGAGGGAAATAAAAGTCTCCAACTTCAGDGATTTTTGCAATTCGTTCCAGTCACTGGCAGCAGAGAACTGGAAGGGAAGGCGGCCAAATGAGGTGTTGGCTTTAGGGATGATCAGTGAGATATACCTGCTGGAACGTGTGCTACGGGAGGGTGTTGTTACCGTGACCAGTGAACTGAGATAAGGCGGAGCTTTACCTAGCATAGACTTATAGATGACCTGGAGCCAGTGGGTCTGACGACGAACATGTAGCGAGGGCCAGCCGACTAGAGCATACAGGTCGCAGTGGTGGGTGGTGTAAGGTGATTTGGTAACAAAACGGATGGCACTGTGATAGACTGCATCCAGTTTGCTGAGTAGAGTATTGGAAGCTATTTTGTAGATGACATCGCCGAAGTCGAGGATCGGTAGGATAGTCAGTTTTACTAGGGTAAGTTTGGCGGCGTGAGTGAAGGAGGCTTTGTTGCGAAATAGAAAGCCGATTCTAGATTAGATTTTGGATTGGAGGTGGTTAATATGAGTCTGGAAGGAGAGTTTACAGTCTAGCCAGACACCTAGGTATTTATAGTTGTCCACATATTCTAGGTCGGCACCGTCTAGGGTGGAGATGCTAGTCGGGCGTGCGGGTGCAGGCAGCGAACGGTTGAAAAGCATGCATTTGGTTTTACTAGCGTTTAAGAGCAGTTGGAGGCCACGGAAGGAGTGTTGTATGGCATTGAAGCTCATTTGGAGGTTAGTTAGCACAATGTCCAAAGAAGGGCCAGAAGTATACAGAATGGTGTCATCTGCGTAGAGGTGGATCAGGGAATCGCCCGCAGCAAGAGCAACATCATTGATATATACAGAGAAAAGAGTCGGCCCGAGAATAGAACCCTGTGGCACCCCCATAGAGACTGCCAGAGGTCTCTATGGGGGTGTTCTATTCTATACAGAACTGAAAAGGAAAGTTGAACACAAACAAAAGACAGAAAGAGAACCTTGACAAACGTACTAAGGCAAAGTTTTAGAGAGGGGGGACCCTGTCCTTACCAGAAATGTAAGTCAGGAGCCAAAATGGATTCCTGGATTCATAGACTCGGTGACTGGTCCTGTCTCCTACAAGGTAATGTTGGGAGATGGTAAGGGGGTTTGCAGACATGTCGATCAGATTCTTGCCAGACAGGAAGGAACAACAAGTCAGATACTAGTTGTGATGGCAGAGGACATGCTGTTCTCTAGCTATCCAAGTGCTTCTGGGGTGCACCTTCCACAGACAGAGACTAACGAAGGAAACAGTTCGACAAGAGGAGAACCCAGTTTCAGTCAGACACTCTGAGCCCGACTTAGAAACAGCTGGTGGCTTTTCCACAGTTGAGAATGAACACTATCCCTAGTGTTCGTCGTTCACAGAGGCATGGAATGCTTCCAAGCCGTTTAAAAGACTGAACACTGAACAATAAAAAAAATTATCTGTGATATACAGTAAATAGTTTTTAAAAGATAACTATAAGACTCACAGTAAAATAAACTCAAGAGTGAAATACTTACAGTCACCCAAGCATGTGAAATGAAAACTCCTGTGAACATGTGAAATGTCATGTTTATTGTTTACACTGACTTGTTCATTGACGCAATAGAAGAGCAAAGGACACGCTCTTTGAAAGGAGGGAGTTGTGTAACAACCCTGGGTTTATAAGCGAGGATATCGACTCTGCCACTTGAGCATGCTTTTGGGGCACAGTCGATATCGCGCTGGACTTTGGGCTAAAAGGTTGAGGGTTCGAGACCTGCTCCCTGCCAGTTTCATTACAGTATCATTGTTAGAGTATTGGAATGCACCCTATACACATGACTGCCTGCCTGTTACACCATGCTCTGGGTTAGTAATAAAGTAATCAGTTTAGAAAGAGCTACTTCCTCACTCCTTCCAAGGTATAATGTGTTCCATGGGTTATTACACCATTATTCAAAATGTTGAAATGAAGACAAACCTGGTTGTGTCACGCCCTGACCATAGTTTGCGTTATATGTTTCTATGTTTTGTTTGGTCAGGGTGTGATATGAGTGGGCATTCTATGTTGTATGTCTAGTTTGTCTGTTTCTATGTGTTTGGCCTGATATGGTTCTCAATCAGAGGCAGGTGTTTGTCGTTGTCTCTGATTGGGAGCCATATTTAGGTAGCCTGTTTTGTCATTGTGGGTTGTGGGTGATTGTTCCAGTTCCTGTTCCTTTGTTCCTGTGTCTGTGTTGTTACCATACGGGACTGTTTCGTTTTCGTTCGTTTGTCAGTTTATTGTTTTGTTCGTTGTTTAAGTATTCTTATTAAAATGAATACTCGCCCGACGAAGAACGTTACAGGTTGACAATACATTTCTATTACACCAAACTACGGATAGGCCTACAGTGTGCTTTTGCCTCTACAGGTTTACTCATAATTAAAAAATAAATTCTAACCTAATAAAAATATTTAGACAACAGCACAGTAACACAAGTAAAATATTGTATTATTAATAGTATTAACATAAATTACAATCGATCAGGGAATTATTTTAACCTAATAATTAAAAACAGAACAATGGGCCTGGTGTCACGATCGTTATAATGAGTGGACCAAGGCAATCCTTTCCTGCCAGGATCTCCTCCCACGTCCAGGATCCCTTACCGTCCAAGATATCCTCCCATGTCCAGGATGTCTGCTCCTCCTGGCCACGCTGCTTGGTCCGTTTGTGGTGGGATCTTCTGTCATGATTGTTATAATGAGTGGACCAAGATGCAGCGTGGTATGGTTCCATCCTCTTTATTTTGAAGTGAAACTCAAAGAAAACAATAAAGAGCAAATCAAAACGTGAAGCTAATGTAGTGCTCGCAGGCAACTAACATAGACAAGATCCCACAAAGCACAATGGGGAAATGGCTGCCTAAATATGATCCCCAATCAGAGACAACGATAAACAGCTGCCTCTGATTGGGACCATACCAGGCCAACATAAATATATAATCACCTAGATAACCCACCCTAGTCACACACCGACCTAACCAACATAGAGAATAAAAAGCTCTCTATGGTCAGGGCGTGACACCTGGCTACAAAATGGAGCACTGAAATGGGTGAAACAGCACTGCACATTGTCAACTGTTATATTCTACATATTCTATTCTGCCATTTCCAAACTAAATCTGGTCCCTGCAGATGGTATAGCTTCCACATTTCAACTGGTACACAGGTCAATTGGCACCTTCAGATTTGGCACCTCCCGTCTTCAGCAGCATACAGGGTTGACGTTTTTTGAAGGAACTCAGTCAGGGTCTGCGGTCCAAACACTTAAAAGACACACCCTATCCCCTCAGCCCAAATTAGGTGGACACTTCTGATGACGTCACTGCTCTAGAGGAGATCTGCATGGAGGAATGGGCCAAAATACCAGCAACAGTGTGTGAAAACCTTGTGAAGACTTACAGAAAACGTTTGACCTCTGTCATTGCCAACAAAGGGTATATAACAAAGTATTGAGATAAACTTTTGTTATTGACCAAATACTTATTTTCCACCATAATTTGCAAATAAATTCATTAAAAATCCTACAATGTGATTTTCTGGATTTTTTTTCTCATTTTGTCTGTCATAGTTGAAGTGTACCTATGATGAAAAATTAGAGGCCTCTCTCATCTTTTTAAGTGGGAGAACTTGCACAATTGGTGGCTGACTAAATACTTTTTTGCCCCATTGTAATGAGCAGACCAAGGTGCAGCGTGAGTAGAGTTCCACATATATTTATTAAAGTGAACCTTAAAAACAACAAAGAATAAACAACTGAGCAGTTCGTAGCACAACTAGCACTAAACCGAAACAAAACAATATCCCACAAACGCAGGTAGGAAAAAGACCACACTAAGTATGATCCCCAATTAGAGGCAACGATCATCAGCTGCCTCCAATTGGGAACCATACTCACACCAACATAGAAATTCAAGACTAGAACACCCCCTAGTCACGCTCTGATCTATTGCACCATAGAGAACCCCAAGGGCTCTCTATGGTCAGGGCGTGACAACAGCATAACTCAGGCGGTAGGAAGCGCTCTCATCCATTTATATGCAGATGATACAGTCTTATACTCAGCTGGCCCCTCCCCGGATTTTGTGTTAAATGCTCTACAACAAAGCTTTCTTAGTGTCCAACAGCTTTCTCCACCCTTAACCTTGTTCTGAACACCTCCAAAACAAAGGTCATGTGGTTTGGTAAGAAGAATGCCCTTCTCCCCACAGGTGTGATTATTACCTCTGAGGGTTTAGAGCTTGAGGTAGTCACATAATACAAGTATTTGGGAGTATGGCTAGACGGTACACTGTCCTTCTCTCTGCACATATCAAAGCTGCAGGCCAAAGTTAAATCCAGGCTTGGTTTCCTCTATCGTAATTGCTACCATGTTGTTGTCATGTTGTGTTGCTACCATGCTGTGTTGTCATGTGTTACTGCCTTGCTATGTTGTTGTCTTAGGTCTCTCTTTCTTTCTGTAGTTTTGTGTTGTCTCTCTTGTCGTGATGTGTGCTTTGTCCTATATTTATATATTTTTCTTTTTAATCCCAGCCCCCGTTCCCGCAGGAGGCCTTCTGCCTTTTGGTAGGCCGTCATTGTAAACAAGAACTGACTTGCCTCGTTAAATAAATAAAATAAATAAATATTCTGGTCTAAACAATTGGAATCCATGCTTCAAGATTGTTTTGATCACGCAGACTGTGATATGTTCCAGGTAGCCTCAGAAAATAACATTGATGTATACACGGACACAGTGACTGAGTTCATCAGGAAGTGTATAGCGGATGTTGTTCCCACTGTGACTGTTAAACCTACCCAAACCATGCACTGTTGATGGATGGCAGTATTTGCGCTAAACTGAAAGCGCGAACCACCGCATTTAACCATGGCAAGGTGACTGGGAATATGGTTGAATACAAACAGTGTAGTTATTCCCTCCTTAAGGGAAACAATCACGGATTATAAAGAGAAAACCAGCCAGGACACCAACATTTTTCTCCCAGACAAGCTAAACACTTTCTTCGCCCGCTTTGAGGATAACACAGTGCCATCAACACGTCCCACTCCCAAGGACTGTGGGCTATCCTTCTCCGTGGCCGACATGAGTAAGACATTTAAGCGTGATGCCCAGACAGCATCCCTAGCCGCGTCCTCAGAGCATGCGAAGACCAGCTGGCTGGAGTGGACATATTCAATCTCTCCCTATCCAAGTCTGCTTTCCCCACTTGCTTCAAGATGTCCACCATTGTTCCTTTACCCAAGAAAGCAAAGGTAACTGAACTAAATGACTATTATGATCGTGGTCTTCAGGAAACAGTAGAGGGAGCAGTTCGGCCATCACTCATTCATATATTTTTATGGACATATTCTTATTCATTCCTTTACACTTGTGTGTATAAGGTAGTTGTTGTGAAATTGTTAGGTTAGATTACTTGTTAGATATTACTGCATGGTCGGAACTAGAAGCACAAGCATTTCGCTACACTCACATTAACATCTGCTAACCATGTGTATGTGACAAATAAAATTTGATTTGATTTGATTACCCCGTAGCACTCACTTCTGTCATCATGAAGTGCTTTGAGAGGCTAGTTAAGAATCATATCTTCTCTACCTTACCTGAAACCCTAGACCCACTTCAATTAGCTCACTGCCCCAATATATTCACAGACGATGCAATCACCATTGTAGTGCACACTGCCCTATCCCACCCGGACAAGAGGAATACAGATGTAAGAATGCTGTTCATTGACTATAGCTCAGCCTTCAACACCATAGTACCCTCCAAGCTCATCATCAAACTCGGGGCCCTGGGTCTGAACCCCGCCCTGTGCAACTGGGTCATTAATTCCTGACGGGCCATCCCCAGGTGGTGAAGGTAGGAAACAACCCCTCCACTTCACTGATCCTCAACACAAGGGCCCCAAAAGGGTGCGTACTCAACCCCCTCCTGTAATCCCAGTTAACCCATGATTGTGTGGCCACACACGCCTCCAACTCAATCCTAAAGTTTTCAGATGATGTAACCATAGTAGGCCTGATTACCAACAATGAGGAGACAGCCTACAGAGAGGACGTGAGGGCCTGGCAGAGTGGTGCCAGGAAAATAACCTCTCCCTCTACGTCAACAAAACGAAGGAGATGATCGTGGACTTCAGGAAAAAGCAGAGGGAGCACGCCCCTATCCACATTGACGGGGCCACAGTGGAGAAGATGGAAAGCTTCAAGTTCCCCGCCATACACATCACTGATGATCTGAAATGGTCCACCCACACAGACAATAGCAATAGCGCCTCTTCAACCTCAGGAGGCTGATGAAATTTGTCTTGGCCCCTAAGAACCTCACAAACTTTTACAGATGCACGAATGAGAGCATCCTGTCGGGATGTATCACCGACTGGTACTGGTACGGGGGCACACTGCCTACCCTCCAGGACACCTACAGAACCCGATGTCACAGGAAGGCTATAAAGATCATGAAGGACAACCACACGACCACGGCCTGTTCACCCCGCTATCATCCAGATGGCGAGGTCAGTACAGGTGCATCAAAGCTATGATTGATAGAAGCTGTTTTTAAGTCTATCTCAAAGCCATCCCTATCCCGGCTACCACCCGGTTACTCAACCCTGCACCTTAGAGGCTGCTGCCCTATATACACAGACATGGAATCACTGGTCACTTTAACAATGTTTACATACTGCTTTACTCATTTCATATGTATATACTGTATTCTATTGTACTGTATTTTAGTCAATGCCACTCCGACATTGCTCGTCCTAATATTTATATACAGTTGAAGTCGGAAGTTTACATACACTTAGGTTGGAGTCATTAAAACTCGTTTTTCAACCACTTCACAAAATTCTTGTTAACAAACTATAGTTTTGGCAAGTTGGTTAGGACATGTACTTTGTGCATGACACAAGTAATTTTTCCAACAATTGTTTACAGACAGATTATTTCACTGTACCACAATTCCAGTGGGTCAGAAGTTTACATACACTAAGTTGACTGTGCCTTTAAACAGCTTGGAAAATTCCAGAAAATTATGTCATGGCTTTAGAAGCTTCTGATAGGCTAATTGACATAATTTGAGTCAATTGGAGGTGTACCTATGGATGTATTTCAAGGCCTACCTTCAAACTCAGTGCCTCTTTGCTTGACATGATGGGAACATCAAAAGAAATCAGCCAAGACCTCAGAAAAATGATAGACATCCACAAGTCTGGTTCATCCTTGGGAGCAATTTCCAAACACCTGAAGGTACCACGTTCATCTGTACAAACAATAATACGCAAGTATAAACACCATGGGACCACACAACTGTCATACCGCTCAAGAAGGAGACGCGTCCTGTTTCCTAGAGATGAACGTACTTTGGTGCGAAAAGTGCAAATCAATCCCAGAACAACAGCAAAGAACCTTGTGAAGATGCTGGAGGAAACAGGTACAAAAGTATCTGTATCCACAGTAAAACAAGTCCTATATCGACATAATCTGAAAGGCCGCTCAGCAAGGAAGAAGCCACTGCTCCAATACCGCCATAAAAAAGCCAGACTACGGTTTGCAACTGCACATGGGGACAAAGATCGTACTTTTTGGAGAAATGTCCTCTGGTCTGAAGAAACAAACAGCATCATGTTGTGTGGGTGCTTTGCTGCAGGAGGGACTGGTGCACTTCACAAAATAGATGGCATCATGAGGAAAATTGTGGATATATTGAAGCAACATCTCAAGACATCAATAAGGAAGTTAAAGCTTGATCACAAATGGGTCTTCCAAATGGACAATAACCCCAAGCATACTTCCAAAGTTGTGGCAAAATTGCTTAAGGACAACAAAGTCAAGGTATTGGAGTGGCCATCACAAAGCCCTGACCTCAATCCTATAGACAATTTGTGGGCAGAACTGAAAAAGCATGTGAGAGCAAGGAGGCCTACAATCCTGTCTCAGTTACACCAGCTCTGTCAGGAGGAATGGGTCAAGCACAAATTCACCCAACTTATTGTGGGAAGCTTGTGGAAGGCTACCCAAAGCGTTTGACCCAAGTTAAAACATTTATAGGCAATGCTACCAAATACTAATTGAGAGTATGTAAACATCTGACCACACTGGGAATGTGATGAAAGAAATAAAAGCTGAAATAAATCATTCTCTCTACTATTATTCTGACATTTCACATTCTTAAAATAAGTGGTGATCATAACTGACCTAAACAGGGAATTTTTATTTGGATTAAATGTCAGGAATTGTGAAAAAAGGAGTTTAAATGTATTTGCTAAGGTGTATGTAAACTTCCGACTTCAACTCTATTTCTTAATTCCATTATCTACTTTTAGATTTGTGTGTATTGTTATGAATTGTTGGGGGGGGGGGGGGGTTATACTACTATGTGTACTTACTGGTGAAGCAGATGCTGTTTCATCCTTTCCTACACATAAATTGCCCTTGCCTTACGATTGCATATGAAGCTGTTTGCAACACGGCTATCCTCACCGTAAGGCGATAGTTCTGCTGTATATTATGAGTACACCGACTGCAATTAGATGGCCTAGTGTTAATGTTACTACTTAGTATTGGCTGGTGGAGTGTGGTGAGGGCCCTCGGAGTGTGGTGTCAGGAGAATAACCTCACACTCAACGTCAACAAAACAAAGGAGATGATCGTGAACTTCAGGAAACAGCAGAGGGAGCACCCCCCTATCCACATCGACAGGACAGTCGTGGAGAAGGTAGAAAGTTTTAAGTTCCTGTACACATCACGGACATACTGAAATGGTCCACCCACACAGAAAGTGTGGTGAAGAAGGCGCAACAGCGCCTCTTCAACCTCAGGAGGCTGAAGAAATGTGGCTTGTCACCGAAAACACTCACAAACTTTTACAGATGCACAATCGAGAACATCACCGCCTGGTACGGCAACTGCTCCGCCCACAATCGTAAGGCTCTCCAGAGGGTAGTGAGGTCTGCACAACGCATCACCGGGGGCAAACTACCTGCTCTCAAGGACACCTACACCACCTGATGTCACAGGAAGGCCAAAAAGATCATCAAGGACAATAACCACCCGAGCCACTGCCTGTTCACCCCTCTATCATCCAGAAGGCGAGGTCAGTACAGGTGCAGCAAAGCTGGGACTGAGAGACTGAAAAACAGCTTCTATCTCAAGGCCATCAGACTGTTAAACAGCCATCACTAACATTGAGTGGCTGCTGCCAACATACTGACTCAATCTCTAGCCACTTTAATAATAAAAATGTGGATGTAATAAATGTATCACTAGTCACTTTAAACAATGTCACTTTATATAATGTTTACATACCCTACATTACTCATCTCATATGTATATACAGTAATGTACTCTATACCATCTACTGCATCTTGCCTATGCCGCACGGCCATCGCTCATCCATATATTTATATGTACATATTCTTATTCATTCCTTTACATTTGTGTGTATACGGTAGTTGTTGTGAAATTGTTAGATTACTGCACGGTTGGAACTAGAAGCACAAGCATTTCGCTACACTCGCATTAACATCTGCTAACCATGTGTATGTGACCAATAAAATTTGATTTGAATTTGATTTGAATTTGATTTGGAGGTCCTGAAGAACCATGTCCAGATAAAGTGTCCGGGGTGAAAAAGTTTAATAAAAAAAAGTAGAGCGAGAAAAAAACAAAGACGTTGGTAAATGTATTTAAGGTAAAAACCACAACGTTTGGAAGATAGCCAAGTAACAACAAACAGCACAACAGCACTGAGATAAGTCCAGAAGTTGAGGGCCAGCTCTGTTCTGCAGCAGCTGAGTTTGACCACTAAGGGGTGAAATTGTGCTGTGGTGGGGAAGAGGCTTCTGTGATACATGTATAGGTTGGTTAGTTTGCAACAAAACCAGTGTGTGTGCAACTATGGGGCAAAACAGACAGGGTTGGCTTCGGATGTTGACAACATGTAATAAATATTTAGTGTCCAATGTTTGTTGAAAACATAAATACATTTGCACAATGAGCACTTGAATGTCTCTCAGATACATCATTACAGTTGTTGGTTAGCTAGCTAGTACATTTTTGCTATATTATCATAGACATGAAATCAGTCAAAACACCTCAAAACAAAAATGGTATCAAGAACAAGATAAAACTAGCCACTTACGACTCCCCACATGGCAGTTTCTTGTCAATGGTGCCATCTGGCCATCCAGAATCACAACAGACTTCTGGCCCACTGAAGCGTGTGCATTGTTTTGGTGACGTTGTTAGCTAACCCATCTATATGTGTGTGTGTGTGTTTTGTTGTGTGTGTGTGTGTGTGTGTGTGTGTGTGTGTGTGTGTGTGTGTGTGTGTGTGTGTGTGTGTGTGTGTCAGTGTGCATAAAAAAGAACAGTCCCCAATAGAGTTGATAATATATTGTAAATACAGTCCACTGATTAAGTACAATACATCAAGATGTTTTCATTAAGTTTAAAAGAAGCCAAGCACATCTGTGGCCTTGAAGCCTTGTCTGTTGGCTATAAGAGAACTAAACAGGTGGAATTTATACATCTCCAAAGAAGTGGACCTCTGGGCTCTGAGTGGTGGTGTCACCAGAGTTTGATCTCCAACTTGCAACCAAACAGAGAAACAGATGTTGTCCTCCTGACAGAGAAGCCTGTACCCAGAACTTGTGCCCCGACCCCTTCCTTGCCTATATCAAAGCCGGTGGTAGCTGCTAGACCCAATGTGACCTTCGTCGGCCCGGCGGTTGCAGAGACACGTCTGACCTCATATGTCTGCATCTTGGGCCCGTTCACCTCTATGCCGTCAACTGTGAACACAGAACAGAGAGACAGTCTCAAAAAGCTGAGAGAGTTATTGACCCATTCCCCATTTCCCAACCTCTATATTCCAGTATTCTAAATAGGATTATTTTAGCTTGCTCCTGTCCAGTCCTGTGTGATTCATAAAACATACCTTCAGGCTGGTTTCTTGACATCATTCTGGTAACTGTCAGTAGGGAGCTGTCAGTAGGGAGTGAGGAGAGTCACTGGGAAACAGCCAGTGTAAAAAATAAACTGAAAGTTGAAAGTTTGCTGATTTGACACAGTTTACAATATTCAATCATGGCAAAAAATACATTTATCTATTGAGTTTTTCTGGTTTCAAATCAATCCAGTTGTGACCAGTCAACTATTTGCTGTGATATCATGACTTTGTCAGGGCCTGGAGAGATCAGTGCCATGGACTATCAAAAGTTCATTAGTAAGAAGGAAGGAAGGAAGAGACCAAGGCGCAGCGTTCTTTGAGTTCCACATAATTTAATAACGAAGTGAAACTTTGAAAGGACAAAACAATAAAGAATAACAACGACCGAACAGCTTCAGTGTGCAAACTCCCTGCACACAAACAAAGAACAAGATCCCACACAGCAGGAGGGAAAAGGGCTGCCTAAGTATGATCTCCAATCAGAGACAACAATAGACAGCTGCCTCTGATTGGGAGCCACACTCGGCCAGAAACAAAGAAATAAAGAACATAGAATGCCCACCCAAATCACACCCTGACCAAACCAAAATAGAGACATAAAAGGCTCTCTCAGGTCAGGGCGTGACAATAACAATAACATATGCTTCACCTCCATCTACTTTTTTCAAGCACTTTGTTATATACAGTGAGGAGAACAAGTATTTGATACACTGCCGATTTTGCAGGTTTTCCTAACTTACAAAGCATGTAGAGGTCTGTCATTTTTATCATAGGTACACTTCAACTGTGAGAGACGGAATCTAAAACAAAAATCCAGAAAATCACATTGTATGATTTTTAAGTAATTAATTTGACATTTTATTGCATGACATAAGTATTTGATACATCAGAAAAGCAGAACTTAATATTTGGAACAGAAACCTTTGTTTGCAATTACAGAGATCATACGTTTCCTGTAGTTCTTGACCCAGGTTTGCACACACTGCAGCAGGGATTTTGGCCCACTCCTCCATACAGACCTTCTCCAGATCCTTCAGGTTTCGGGGCTGTCGCTGGGCAATACGGACTTTCAGCTCCCTCCAAAGATTTTCTATTGGGTTCAGTCTGGAGACTGGCTAGGCCACTCCAGGACCTTGAGATGCTTCTTACGGAGCCACTCCTTAGTTGCCCTGGCTGTGTGTTTCGGGTCGTTGTCATACTGGAAGACCCAGCCACGACCCATCTTCAATGCTCTTACTGAGGGAAGGAGGTTGTTGGCCAAGATCTCGCGATACATGGCCCCATCCATCCTCCCCTCAATATGGTGCAGTCGTCCTGTCCCCTTTGCAGAAAAGCATCCCCACATCCCCACATTTTTTATGATTGAATATGTTAAAACAATGACAAATAATGTTTTTTCAGACTCCAACGAGACATGCCCGGCAGAATCTGGAATGCTTGGTGATAAAAGTCTAGAGCCCCCGGTTTCCGCAATTCGTCAGAACAGCCCTCGTCAAAAAAGCCGAGGTATTTTAATTATGTATTGTTAATATATAGTATTATATCTGAAATATATTTGACTTTTTTTATCTAATATATTTTATGTTTAATAACCTATTTTGTATGTATTATTTTCTTTCAGACTCCTCCCCGGCGTGTAACGGCACAGAAGACCATACACAACGAGAACACGCGGAGGATTTCGGCGCACCGGACATCCCCAATAAAACACTGAAACCGGATGATTTCAACGTTTTAAATGACATTTCAGAGGTAGACGACTTGATGTTATGCGAAGCGGCCAACCTTCTTAATTCATCCAATTCTTTTGTAGAAACACCCGAGCCTGAAATAGAACAAGCTAGGTTTCTCACAGCCTTTTCCAGGGCTCTAAAATCCAGAAAGGTTTGCCTCCACAAACGAATGGTGGCTTTACTCGAGCGGGCAATACAGTCAGGATCTATTCTTCTGGCATCGAACAATGCCACGTTTGTTAACTTCTTGACGCTAGGAAGCAGAATTTTTATGTTTGGAAAAATAACGTTCCCAATGTAAACGGCCTATTTCTCAGGCCCAGATGCTAGAATATGCATATAATTGGCAGATTAGGATAGAAAACACTCTAAAGTCTCCAGAACTGTCAAAATATTGTCTGTGAGTATAACAGAACTGATTTTGCAGGTGAAAACCTGAGGAAATCCAACTCGGAAGTGCCTCTTATTTTGAAAAATCCCTGTTCCATTGCCTGCCTATCCTCCATTTAAAGGGATATCAACCAGATTCCTTTTCCAGTGGCTTCCACAGGTTGTGACCAGTCTTTAGACATAGTTTCAAGCTTTAATTCTGAAAAATGAGCGAGATTTATCAAATCGCGTCAGTGTCCTTGATTAGTTATTGCGCGCGAAAGTGGTAGTTCGACATTTTATTTCTGTCTTGTATTGAATTACTTTACCCTCCGGTTGAAATATTATCGATTATTTATGTTAAAAACAACCTGAGGATTGATTATAAAAACGTTTGACATGTTTCTACGAACTTTACGGATACTATTTGGAATTTTCGTCTGCCCTTCAAGACCGGCACGAGCCTGTGGATCACTGAACATAACGCGCAAACCAAATGGAGGTTTTTGGATATAAAACTCATCTTTATCGAACAAAAAGAACATTTATTGTGTAACTGGGAGTGTCGTGAGTGCAAACATCCGAAGATCATCAAAAGGTAAGTGATTAATTTTATTGCTTTTCTGACTTTCGTGACCAATCTACATTGCTGCTAGGTGTTCGTAATGTTTTGTCTAGTGATCGATAAACTCACAAACGCTTCGATTGCTTTCGCTGTAAAGCATATTTTCAAAATCTGACACGACAGGTGGATTAACAACAAGCTAAGCTGTGTTTTGCTATATTGCACTTGTGATTTCATGAATATAAATATTTTTAGCAATTTTGGGGGAATTTGCCGCTCTGTAATTCAACGGTTGTTGATGACAATTATCCCGCTAAAGGGATCCGTGCACCAACTTCTTAGCGCTAGGGGTCAGAATTTTTTCTTTCTTAAAATAACGTTCCCAAGGTAAACGGACATTTTCTCTGGCCCAGATCGTAGAATATGCATATAATTTACAGATTGGGATAGAAAACACTCCAAAGTTTCCAAAACTGTCAAAATATTGTCTGTGAGTATAACAAAACGTATTCTGCAGACGAAAACCTGAGAAAATCTAACCCGGACGTGATATATTTTTTAAAAATCTGTGTTTCCTGGACCGTCTTTCTTCCATTTAAAGGAATATCAACCAGATTCCTTTTCCAATGGCTTCCTCAGGCTGTGACCAGGCTTTAGACATAGTTTCAGGCTTTTATTTTGAAAAATTAGCGTGATTTTTCAAAAGTAGTCAGGTGTCCTCCGAATAGTTCCTGCGCGCGAGAGGAGCTCTCCATTTTCTTTTTCTCTCTTAATGAATAGGTTATGGTCCGGTTGAAATATTAGCGATTGTGTTTGTTAAAAACAACCTGAGGATTGATTATAAAAAACATTTTACATGTTTCTACGACCATTACGGATACTTTTTGGAATATGTCGAACGGAACAAGGCTTTGGTTTTCTGAACATAACGCGCAACCCAAATGGCGTTTTTTTTGTGATAAAATTTATATTTATTGAACAAAAAGAACATTTGTTGTGTAACTGGGAGTCTCGTGAGTGCAAACATCCGAAGATTATCTAAGGTAAGGGATTAATTTTATTGCTTTTCTGACTTTCGTGACCAAGCTAACCAAGCTAATATAAGGCTAACTATTCTTCCATTGATTGCTACACTCACAAAAGCTTGGATTTCTTTCGCTGTAAAGTATATTTTCAAAATCTGACACGATAGGTGGATTAACAACAAGCTAAGGTGTATTTTGATATATTTCACTTGTGATTGCATGATTATAAATATTTGTTGTAATATTTTTGCATTTGGCGCCCTGCAATTCTAACGGTTGTTTAGGAAAGTGATCCCGCTAACGGGATTTGTAGCGCAGAGAAGTTAACTGACTTGCCTAGTTAAATAAAAGTTAAAATAAAAAATAAAAATTGGTCTGACTGAAACATGGCTCAAGTCTGATGAATTCATTGTGTTAAATGCCTCTCCTCCTGGTTACACTAGTGACCATATCCCCTACGCGTCCCGCAAAGGCGGAGGTGTTGACATTTACAACCGCACATTTTTATTAAAAAAATAAAGAACAGAGTTTTTGTCCTCTGAGCTTCAAGTCATGAAATCTATGCAGCCTACTCAATCACTTTTTATAGCTACCATTTACAGGCCTCCTGGGCCATATACAGCATTCCTCACTGAGTTCCCTGAATTCCTATCGGACCTTGTAGTCATGGCAGATATTTTAATTTTTGGTGACTTCAATATTCACATGGAAACGTCCACAGACCCACTCCAAAAGGCTTTCGGCGCCATCATCGACTCAGTGGGTTTCGTCCAACAAGTCTCCGAGCATACGCATTGCCACAGTCATATCCTGGATCTAGTTTTGTCCGGTGGAATAAATATTGTGAATCTAAATGTTTTTCCTCGTACCACCATTTTATTACATTTGCAATCGCAACAAATAATCTGTTCAAACCCCAAACAAGGATTATCAAAAATCATGCAATAAATTCTCAGACAACCCAAAGATTCCTAGATGCCTTTCTAGACTCTCTCCACCTACCCAAGGACGTTGGAGTACAAAAATCGGTTAACCACCTGACTGAGGATCTAAATGTAAACTTGCGTAATACCCTAGATGCAGTCTCACCTCTAAAAATAAAACATATTTGTCAGAAAAAATGAGCTCCCTGGTATACAGAAAATACCCGAGCCCTGACGCAAGCTTCCAGAAAAGTAGAACAGAAATAGCACTTCACCAAACTGGAAGTTTTCCGACTAGCTTGGAAAGACAGTACCATGCCATATCGAAGAGCCCTCTGCTGCTCAATCAGCCTACGTTTCCAACTTAATTGGGGAGAATATAAACAATCCAACATGTATTTTTGATACTATCGCAAAGCTCACTAAAAAGCAGCATTCCCCAAGAGAGGATGGACTTCACTTCAGCAGTGACGAATTCATTAATTTCTTCAAAGGAAAGATCATGATCATTAGAATGCAAATTACGGAATCTGTGTATATCTCCAAAACTCAGTTGTCCTGAGTCTGCACTGAACTGCCAGGACCTAAGATCAATGGAGACACAAGTTTTTTAATCCTGTATCTAAGCCCCAAAATGGCCTGTCATAGAAGCTTCTGTTTCAGACATAAGGAGGTGGATGGCGAAAGGTGTTTTACTTTTAAACTCGGACAAAACAGAGATGCTAGTTCTAGGTCCCAAGAAACAAAGAGATCTGCTGTTTTATCTGACAATTAATCTTGATGGTTGTACAGTCCTCTCAAATAAAACTGTGAAGGACCTCGGCATTACTCTGAACCCTGATCTCTCTTTTGATGAACATATCAAGAATATTTCAAGAGGGGAGGCGCTAGTGCAAATGCGTTAGGAGTCGAAATGTTCCTTCAGATCTCCTCTCTGTGTATTTTGAAATCGTACATTTTGACTGTTTTATTTCCAGGCACTAACTAGCAGCGAAAAAGTGAAATATGGTGAAGAAAATCAACAGAACAGCGAACACAAAGTTGACAAAGGCCCAGGCCCAACAAGCAGCAGGTAGTGCTATTTTGAGTACCGATGACGACAACTCTGCAGATACCCAGCAACAAGATTCTTCCACGGAAACCTGTCAACAAATGAAAGAGGCTGTAATTAAAACTATCAACGATCGAAACAGGCTCAAAACAAATTTTGAGTCTCTAAAGACAGCACAGGCCTAACTGAAGGGCCGCATGGACACTGAGGCCCTATCTGATCATGACACCCAGATCGGAGGCCTGGAATCCACCTGCGCAAAGCTTAAAAAGAAGAACGAGGTGCTCCAAGCCAAGGTTCTTGATTTAGAAGGTATGCGTCACAGGCTGAACATCAAACTTGTGGGGATTTTGGAGGACGAAGAACAAGGGAAACCCACAGAGTTCGTGTCCAAGCTCATTCCCAAACTGCTGGGCGACGACAACTTCCCAAAGCCCCTCATCATTGACCATGCACATTGCTCTCTACAGGCAAAGCCCTCACCAGGTGCTATGGAATACAAAAGGATAAAAAGGTTCTCATCTTGCCCGACTATACCATGGAGGTGATGGAGCAATAGCGCGCATTCCGAGATGTGATACAGACCATGCGAGAAGGCGGAGGTAAATTAGAGCCTGCATTTTCCAGCCAGGCTACATGTTCGCCACAACGGCATGATAAGAGTCTTCCCCAAGCATCAAGCAAGCTACGTAACAACTGCTTCAAAAAAATGTACCCAGTTATATTCTTCCAGATCCGATGCATCAGATTCCATCAGCCTGCCAAACCTTGACGATAGCGCCAAAAAAGAATTGAACTCAAATTTCACAACAGAAGAAATGAAATAAAAGCTTTCCCATCTGGAAAGGCTGCTGGCCCTGATGGTTTTGGCTGTGAATTTTATAAAACATTGTGAAGTTCTCACTTCGCTCTTATTCAGAAGGTTCACTGATTCAACAGAAAATAACATTTTGCCAAAATCTTTGTATAAAGCCAATATTTGCCTTCTGTTAAAAAAATGCAGAGAGGTAACAGACCCTGCAAATTATAGACCAATAACATTGCTTAATTTCGATTTCAAAAATGGCACCAAAGTGCTTGCTAATAGGTAGAACAAACATGTAACAACCATAATTCATCCAGATCAGACAGGCTTCATCCCCGGCAAGTTCTCTTTTTCTAATGTGTACAGGCTGCTTAACATTCTATATACAAATCATGGCTCCAATCCGGCTCCAAGGCGGCTATTATATCGTTAGATACTCAGAAAGCGTTTGACCAAATGGAATGGTCATACATGTTCGAAGCAGTCACTAGGTTTGGATTTGGCAATTTATTTATCATCTGGGTCAAAATGCTCTATTCCTGCCCAACATCCTCTATTCTGACCAACAGCGACAAATCTAGTCCCTTTGAACTGCATAGATCTGTCCAGCAGGGCTGCCCACTCAGTCCTCTGCTCTTCGCTGTTGCCCTTGAACCCCTTGTGATACAAATAAGGGATGATCCTAATATCCAAGGTCTTAAAATAGGATACACAGAAAGCCGAATTTCGTAATACGCAGACAATGTCCAGGGGGAGGAGAGAGGAAGAGGAGAGAGAAGGGGGGAGGAGGAGGGGGGAGGAGGGGGGAGAAGAGAGGAGGTGGAGGAGAGAGGAGGAGGGGAGAAAGAGAGGAGGAGGGGGAGAAGAGAGAAGGAGGAGGAGAAGAGAGAAGGAGGAGGAGAGAGGAAGAGGAGGAGGAGAGAGGAGGAGAGAGCAGGAGGAGGATAACGTAAAGGAGAAGGAAAGGAAGAGTATTGCAGTACAGAAGGATGAATCTTTAACTCAGTGTGTTCTGAGCCTGGGGCTAACCCAGTTTCATTAGTGCATTGTGATCACAGCCTAGTTAGCAGGACCAAAACAAAACAGCAATAACAGTTGCAGAGTTGCAAAGAAAAAGCCATATCTCAGACTGGCCAATAAAAATAAAAGATTAAGATGGGCAAAAGAACACGAACACTGGACAGAGGAACTCTGCCTAGAAGGCCAGCATCCCGTAGTCGCCTCTTCACTGTTGACGTTGAAACTGGTGTTTTGCGGGTACTATTTAATGAAGCTGCCAGTTGAGGACTTGTGAGGCGTCTGTTTCTCAAACTAGACTAGACTCTAATGTACTTGTCCTCTTGCTCAGTTGTGCACCGGGGCCTCCCACTCCTCTTTCTATTCTGGTTAGAGACAGTTTGCGCTGTTCTGTGAAGGGAGTAGTACACAGCGCTGTACGAGATCTTCAGTTTCTTGACAATTTCTTGCATGGAATAGCCTTAATTTCTCAGAACAAGAATAGACTGACGAGTTTCAGAAGAAAGTTCTTTGTTTCTGGCCATTCTGAGTCTGTAATCGAACCCACAAATGCTGATGCTCCAGATACTCAACTAGTCTAAAGAAGGCCAATTTTATTGCTTAATCAGGACAACACTTTTCAACTGTGCTAACATAATTGCAAAAGGGTTTTCTAATGAACAATTAGCCTTTTAAAAATGATAACCTTGGATTAGCTAACACAACGTGCCATTGCAACACAGGAGTGATGGTTGCTGATAATGGGCCTCTGTATGCCTATGTAGGTATTCCATTAAAAATCTGCCGTTTCCAGCTACAATAGTAATTTACAACATTAACAATGTATTTCTGATCAATTTTTTGTTATTTTAATGGACCAAAAATGTGCTTTTCTTTCAAAAACAAGGACATTTCTAAGTGACCCCAAACTTTTGAACGGTAGTGTATATAGTTTTTTTTTTCTAAAAGTGTGGTGCTCAAAACCCCACCTGCCCTGAATGACGGGTTGCCACTTTCTATGATGGGACGCATTAATGCCATTAAATGGTTTCTCTTCCCAGGTTCCTTTATCTTTTCCAGAATCTTCCAGTTTTTCTTACCTCATAATTTTTGAAGACTTTGGACTCGACAATCTTGTCATTTGTCTGGGGTTACAAAAACCATCGTATTGGTAAAGCCCACTTGCAAAAGCCCAAGGAAAGTGCCGGTTTAGGCCTACCCATCTTTAAGCATTGTTACTGGGCTGCAAATGCCAAGACATTAACATACTTGTAACTGGGGTTCCCTGATAAGTTGGACGCTGTTGCCCCCCTGTGGCTAAAAATGGAAGTCAAGTTTGTAACAAATTCCCCTCTTCCAGCCTGGCTTTTCTCCAAGGCAGTGTGCCCAAACACACTGACAGGCAACAACTTTGTTTTGAGAAATTCTTTAAGACTTTTAAACCAGATTAAGCATGTTTATGAAGTGCCTGATACCTCTGTATACACCCCGATATGCTTGAATCATTATTTTTGTTCCATCTCCGTCTGATAAGGTGTTTGTTGAATGGCGGGAGAAGGGACTGGCCACAGTTGAAGACTTATACATAGAAAAACAATTAGCATCATTCATCCAATTAAAGAATACATTCAATCTTTCCCATTCACATCATTTACCATTATTTACAAGTCAGACACAATTTCAAAGGGAAAATTCTAAATGTTGACACCGTACTTGTACAACATTAATTGCATTATTTGCTACAGCGCCCTCCCAACTCAAAACACTTTATCTCACAGTTTGTCTTCTTTTTCTCCTACTACACAGAGGCCTCTACTAGTCATCTCAAGGAGACCTGGGGTAAAGGGTTAAATATTGAGATCTCAGATGATCTATGAGGAGAAGCCCTGTCAAGAAATCACTCCTGTTCCATCAATGCCAGATATCAATTGACACAATACAGTCTTGCATAGACTTCATTACACCAAAACCAAATGACATAGAATTTACCCCCAGGTCTCCCTACTGTGTGACAGGTGTAAAGCCTCAGAGGGTTCATTAAATCATGTTTTGGCTCTGCCCCCTACTTAATAATTTTTGGAGGAACATCTTTGATTGGTACTCAAAGGTATATGACAGGGCCATTGAACCTGACGCAGAACTTGCTCTCTTTGGCTGCTCAGAGTCTGTTCTAAGATCGTCCTATGAGGAACAACAGGCTCTGATGTTTGGAATGGTGGATGCAAAATAAATGATCCTGACAGAATGGAAGTCACCCACCCTCCCTTGCTTCAGTAGATGGCAAGCAGAAATGATTAACACCATTAACTTGGGAAATATTGTCCCCAGTCCACCTGATTTAATTTTATTCATCTTGTGTTACTATTTTATTATTCTTATTTTTAAACACTGCATCGTTGGGAAGGGCTCGTAAGCAAGCATTTCACGGTAAAGTCTACACGAGTTGTATTCGGCACATTTTTTTAAAAAATGTATTTGATTTTTTTTATTGAATTTGAAGGCACTATCCCCCATGGAGCATAGAGGGGGGTGACCAGTAGGCTAGAGTCAGAGGATCTAAGGTAGCGGGTGGGAGTGTAGATGTGTAGCGTGTCGGAGAAATAGGAGGGAGCAAAGCCATGCAGGGATGTGCAGATGAGGAGAAGGTCTTTGAAGTTGATCCGACATTTGATTGGAAGCCAGTGGAGGTGGAGGAGTGTGGGTGTGATGTTTTCCCTGGGCTTGGTGTGGGTGAGACGGAGCTGGCAGGGAATCCATACAGGAGAGCATTACAATAGTCCATGCGTGAGGTACTGAAGGCATGTGTAAGGGTTTTAAACTGCTGAGTCGTTGAGAGAGTGGCGGAGTCTGCCGATGTTCTTGAGATGGAAGAAGGTAGATTTAGTGATGATTTTAATGTGGGCAAATAAAACAGTGTGGAATTGAGGATGACCCCAGATTCTTCACCTACACCTACACCACGGTCCTCCACATATGTCTGTATGTCGACTGCACTTCAGCCATGTGGGTTTGTAGCTCTTCTAGTTTCCCATGGAGAACACTGTTTAATCCCTGGTAAGCCTCTGGCGAGAGTTCAGAAGGGTAGCCTTAAGGATAGATGTTTATATTTATTGAATGGTGTGAGAGGCAATTTTTACACTACCACTTTAATCAATGTAGCAGCCTTCAACATTGACATAATGAGCAAATAAAAACATGCACAAGGCTTGGTTTCCTGGATATTGTGGAATGGCGAAACACAAAGGCCACAATAATTGCAACAAAACATGACTCCATTAATTTTTAGATCAGGCAGCAGGCTCAATCAATCGATGACGTCATTGGTTGTACTCTACCAGTGCGAAAATTCCAAAGTACCGCTATGGTGCATAATTATGTCTGAAACACCTCTCATCACTCATAATTATGTAGAGAGACTGGAAAAACACCCCAAATAGTGTCTAGCGGTCCCCTTTAACAAAGTGAGCGGGTGCCTACCCAGGGTCCTATACACTCTCGCTGTAATAACAAGTCTCCCTACAGGTACAGTTTTAAGCACCCGCCATCTCTCCACTCCTAATGCTGCGGCAGGGGGAGGTGTAATCCCTCTAAACAAAGACAGACCTACACAAGTATTAGGTAACTCTCTAGCCCCATTTATACCTGGTTCTAACATGTGTCCTTTGTCTTGGATCTTGTACACATTCTGATTGTGCCCAAATTTTTAGACAGCTGTAGATGAATAAAAGACGCATTGTGATCAGATCTTACTGATCTCCTCCGGAGGTAGTCAGGGAGCCATTGTTTGAAGTGTAAACAGATCTGGATGGTCAAATCATTGACAGGTAGCACCATTGAATTGCATCAATAATTAATTTTATTTTGACAGAATATCTGTCAAACGATCTGCATAAAGGGAGGCACCAGGAAATCTGGTCACAATGCAGATACAGTGGACGGATAAGAGACACATTTTACTACCATGTGTAGATGCAACGGCTACAATGTGGGCACAATCAGAATTTGGATAAGATCAGGACAAAGGACGCATGTTTGCACCAGGTATAAACAAGGCTTCTATTGAGTCCACACTCAGGATAGAGTGAGACTCTTGGATAAAACCAAGATGACCCCTGTGTTCACTTTTTGATGTCATGCGACTTCCACTGCACCCATTTGTCACAAAGATGAGGAAAAGACATTAACAACACATTATAGGGCAACCAACATGAATTTAATTGGGTCACAGGGTTTCCAGGAAAATACAAAGAAAAGTTCCCTCTTGCATTGTGAGAGTGATCCTGTTAATTTATGAAGTTAAATGCCTGTGAAATAAATTTTTGTTTGCAGTGAAAAACAATTGTTAAAATGTACAAATGTAGATATTAGATGTGTTTGCTTTTTAACTTTGCTAATGCAACCTACAAAACAGAAAAACTTTGAATGGATTCACTTTCAGTATTTTTATATTTAGTAAATTCAGAGTTTGAATATCTGAATTTGGTGACAATTGTATGATGGCAAAAGACAACCATTGGATAACCAATGTTTATTATTATCCAAAACATTCATAATTGTTTAAAACGTTAGCTCTCTGTACTTTTACACAAACAAGTAAGAGCCTTATAAATCTGGTGCATAATTCATTATATACCAAGTCTATATTTTCCCAGACCAGCAAATGAGCAAATCAGACCATAGAGGAATAAAATCCCCCAGAACTTCAGCTGTATCAAGCCTCACACAATTCCCAGAGCGCTGCCTTCAGAGGGAGTGACTCCCAGAATGCCTCAGCTTGTTTGTCTCATGGTTTAAGTGGTGCACACAGCCATGGAAAGATCATTAAATCACTGTTTTACCACTCAGCTTAATCCCCCCAACAAAGAGGAATATACAAAAAGGAGAGAATGGAGAAAGAGAAGTGGAGTGTGAGATTAACTAGAAACTTGATGGATGCAAACTGACATCTCAGTTTCCCAGCGTTGCTAAGGGGAGAGAGGAATCTTGATTCCATATCTCCCAGGCCGGAGAGTGGCTGGTGATCGGACGTTCCCTGTTACTCCTGCAGTGGCCAGCCGCTCTTATAGTGTCCGCTGCTGTGGCCATCTGCCGGATTACCCAGCAGGATATATTTTTATAGAGAGCATCCCATTGTTATCGCGCCTGCTAAGGTTTACATTAAGGTTGAACTCGGGTGCGCTTACAATAGCAGATGAAGTAAGCTCTGTCTTTCTAACAGCAGCCCTCCCCATCTTCTCACTGTTAGAGAGGCTGGTTCCGCCAGGTTTAAAAGGGCTGCTTTGCTGTGGCATGAAAGAGGATCTCATGCAATGCCACTGTCTATAGCTGTTTTGTTTTTATGCACCGACAATAAGTAATGCCCAGGATGAATAAAAACCCATTTGTATGTGCCAAGAGTAATTGTCTCATTCTATAGGCATCAAAAGGGCAACTTTTCTGTGTTACCATACAGGTGAACTCATTCCTGGGAAAATGTTTCTTTTCTCAGCATAGTAGGAGCGATGGCGTCCCCCTTTTTCCCTGTCCTAACGGGATTAGTCGTGCCAGTGCTCCCCCGGCTGTCACGGTACTGTCTACTTCCCATCTCTCTCCTGGGCCTCTAATGTGATTAATCCAGCCCCTGTGGTCCGCACGGTTCTGGAGGGTGGGGGGCACCTCCCTCCATGGCATATCCCTCCTCAGGCCTTACTCGCCATCATTGGCACCTTTGTAAGACGGGACGGGCTAGGGTGTACGAAAGTGAAAGGTAGCAGTGACTGAAAGAAAACTTTCTGAAAGTGTGTGAGATTCAGAATGAATGTTGGCATCTATTCAATCTGATACAGGGCCACATATACAGTAGATTGTATTACATTTGTATCATGTAATCCTTACCCAGCTCTATCTGTTATTGTGATGACATACATTCTGTAGAAAATTTGAGTCCTCATTTAAAATGAATTTAGTCCACGCTTGGTCTACTACAGAATAAGGCCCAGAACTAAGAGATAGTCTTCTCCCAGATATCTATCAATCCATTTGTCAGTCATATACATTGTATAAGACCTATGTTCAATCTTAGTAACAGCTTATAAATACCTGACAATGGAAATGCAAATAATTATACCATTGGATTTATTCAAACATCTCATCAACCACTGACAATCTGTTCAAACTATTTACATCCTGACATTTGTCGATGTCTTTCAAAAAGGGCAGTACTGAATATTAATCACAGACTTGAGTGGAGGTGATAATGATTGCTTCTAGTTCTGCCCATCATCTTGTCAAACCTCAACTTTACGTGGCTGCACCTGTTTAACACGTGTCAAACTCATTTTCGACTCGTCTGTCGCACTTCTTCCATCAGGGCATCTGTTCCTTAAAGAGAGGTGGGGCACGAGGTCTCCCAAACCACATGGCCTTTACCACTCCACTGAATAAAAAGCTTCTCCGATGAATACAAGCCTCCCCAAGGACAAAAGCAAATGGATCGTTCCACCAATTCGGTGCCTTTTGAGAAGTTAAAAAAACGTTTGATTTCACCTAATTTTAACATTCTGTCATAAAGAGCACACATTCAACTTCCAATCTCAAGTTAAGTTAAATGGGAAAAAAATACTAAAGTAAGTGCCTATTAAGTGCCAAATAAAGTAACAGGGTTGATCATAACAGGGTTGACGATTTCATCTTAAATCAGCCATAAATCCCCTCACGACAGGGGGAATAGAAGCTTGTTGTGTGCAACAGGGAGTGGCAATTAAAGGCAATGAATTAAGTCGATTGAAATCTTTCTAGACGTGACACAGAGGGACATGTGAAAATGCTGCATTTTGGCACTTTAGCAAGCCTTTATTCATATTTCAAATAAGATGTATTGAATTCTCCGTGTGGTCTATATTAAATGGCACTTTATTTAATATAACAGGCTTTTAAAATTCAATATTGGTGTACAATTTATACTTAAGATACTAAATGGATGCAAAAAGCACTCTTTTTATGGAATGACCCAAATACTTTCCATTTAGAGAAAATAGCCTTTGATGATGAAAGATATGGTTTCAGTATTTGCCTCATATCCTGGTTTGAATGTTACCTCGTTGGTGGACAGAAATGAGTTGTGTCAGTGGTCAATACTCAGAACCAATAGCGGTAGCAGTTGATTGTGGAGTACCACAAGGTAGCCTCCTAATCCCGTTGCTTCTCTGGTCAACCAATGACCTTCTTTCACTGCAAAACATATCAAACCTGAAATCAAATTTCTGCTGATATCTCTAAAATGTCTACCCAATTTGTGAAGTCTACTAATGCGGTCCTACAACAGTATATCACAGACCATCTTTATGTGAATGCATTTCAAAGAAAATGTACAGTATATGCTTGTTGGTACCAGACAACATAAAGCTATATAGACAGTGACTAACTTTGATAAATAAAAAATGTTGCGCATTTGACTGAGGACGTTGCTGTGTGGGCATTTTCAATCAAGACACTAGCTCGCGTACAACAGACACACATCTGTCAAGAAGCCTGTCACAAGTAAGGAGATATTCAGGTTTGTACCATCAGATATCTTACGGAATGTGGCACAAGTCCTTGTCCTGAGTGTTGCAGACCACCAGTCCACATTTTCAAACCTGTATTATAAAATGTTGTTCTGGCACTAAACTAATCTAGACCAACAGTAAACGCTTCGGACTAATCTAGAATTTGACAGTACTGTTACAGTAACACATTGCTACTGGATCTAGACTGTGGCATATGGATTGGTTTTTCTATTCATTCGTGTACTGAATTGATTTTTGAAGAGTAGTCTGGACAAAAAAAAAACAAGTCCACCCCTTCGTAACAGAATGTTAATGCAGAAGAAGACAGCCCTGTCCGACCCCCCCTTCCCTCCCATGCTGTGTTTCACAGTATTTCACGAGAGTGCACAGCATTGGCCAGGCGACGGCACGGAGGATTAGGAGCCTTAATTAAGATTTTGTTACAACTCAGCGTGTGCTGTCTATATATGAGACAACGCAATGGGGACAGAGTGGGGTGGGGAGGTTCCTTAAACAGCTGCCTGAGGAAGATCATCTGTGTTTCTACATCATGATGGAAACTTGGAGGGGTTTACGTTCAAATGCAGTCTGTTAACGTATGCAGTCTGTGAGTCTTGTTTATAGAGTTAAGGAGGGAGAGAGAACAAGAGAGAGCGGGAGAGAGAGGAAGAGTGTGTGTGTTTGTTTGTGTGTGTGTGTGAGGGTACGTGAGTCAAAGGCAACAGTGAGAGAAAACAATCCATATATTGTCTCTGTGAGATGCAGTGCTGTGTGGGAAGGAGGTAGCACTCCATGTATGGAGTTGGGGGTGTGTCCCAATCCCAAACAACACCATGTAATGGGAGCTAACACTTATAGTATTCATACGGGCTAATGAGTGTCTAAAAGCCTGTGACCGTGTTCTTAGAGGAATTTCATCGTGTGCGTAAGTGTGGGGGTGGGAGAAGACATACAGCTTTGCTACCACAGTATACGCTGTATATTGGTATTGTATGAGATCTAGAGATAAAAAGCTTTCTGTTACTCATTTCAATTAGTTAAATTAGCTTTCAAAGCCATGGAATTGGTCCAGAACCACAGTATAACTTTGTACCTGTTGATACAGTAATACACATTTACATAAGGGAGACTGACTGGTTGCTATGCAAAACTGCTAAATAATTTATTGATTACATTTTTAATTAACATGATTTTTCGAAATTCACAGCAAATAACAATGCAGATCCCAAAATACTGTCTTCTCTGTTAAATGAGTGTTACACATTGTTACATACCAGAGTTATAATATGGAGATCAATCTGATATACCCACACACTTTCAATAAAATCAACAGTGTAATAATAATGCCGTTCTGGTTTCACCTCCAGCATGTCCTTGCCATTATAACCCAATTTAGCCACTTGATGGCAGTCTTGAGTAGGCCTGATTCTATATCCTGATACTAGTAGCAGCATACCACCCTGCATCCCACTGCTGGCTTGCCTCTGAAGCTAAGCAGTGTTGGCCCTGGATGGGAGACCAGATGCTGCTGGAAGTGGTGTTGGAGGGCCAGTAGGAGGCACTCTCTCATCTGGTCTAAAACAAGATGCCCCAGGGCAGTGATTGGGGACATTGCCCTATATAAGGTGTTGTTTTTGGATTGGAGGTTAAACAGGTGTCCTGACCTTCTGTGGTCACTAAAGATCCCATTGCACTTATTGTAAGAGTAACGGTGTTAACCCTGGTGTTCTGGCTAAATTCCCAACCTGGCCCTCATACCATCATGGCCATCTAGCTTCCAATTTGCTCATTCCTCTCTCCTGTAACTATTCCCCAGGTCATTGCTGTAAATGAGAATGTGTTCTCAGTCAACTTAGCTGGTAAAATAAGGTATAAATAAAAGTATGTGGACACCCCTTCAAATTAGTGGATTTAGCTATTTAAGCCACACGGGTTGCTGACAGGTGTATAAAAATGAGCACACAGCCGTGCAATCTCCATAGACAAACATTGGCTGTAGAAAGGCCTTACTGAAGACCTCAGTGACTTTCAATGTGGCACCGTCATAGAATGCCACCTTTCCAACCAATTAGTTCGTCAAATTTCTGCCCTGCTAGAGCTGCCCCAGTCAACTGTAAGTGCTGTTATTGTGAAGTGGAAACATCTAGGAGCAACAACGGCTCAGCGGCGAAGTGGTAGGCCACACAAGTTCACAGACTTGTAAGACTTAGCCTAATGGCGCCGAAGGAGATGGCTGCCGTTTTACTATCCCGTAACCAATTGTGCTTTTGTGTATGTTTTTTTGCATTATTTATAACTTATTTTGTAAATAATGTTTCTGCAACCGTGTCTTATGACCAAAAAGAGCTTCTAGATATCAGGACAGAGATTACTCACCCCATACTGGTGGAATACTTTTTCGACAACGAGTAGGATGGGAAGGATTTACTTCAGATGGCCGACAAGGCCCTCATCCCCATCATTCGCAGGAAAAAGAGACGGAGGTATCGAGGACGAAGATCCTGGGTGCCTTGTAAGGATCTGTCGCCGAGAGGGTAGTCTACCTTAACCATCGGTCCTATTAGCCAACGTACAATCAATCGATAATAAAATAGACGAACTACGATCACGTACATCCTACCAATGGAACATTAAAAACTGTAATGTTTCACTTAGTCGTGGCTGAACGACGACATGAATAACATGCAGCTGGCGGTTTTAAGTTTTTCGGCAGGATAGAACAGCAGCCTCTGGTAAGACAAGGGTTGGCGGTCTATGTATATTTGTAAACAACAGCTGGTGCACGAAATTTAAGGAAGTCTCAAGGTTTTGTATCTCATGATAAGCTGTAGACCACACTATTTACCAAGAGAGTTTTCATCTGTATTTTTCGTAGCTGTCTATATACCAGCACAAACCAATGCTGGCACTAAGACCGCTCTCAATGAGCTGTATACGGCCATAAGCAAACAGGAAAATGCTCATCCAGAGACGGTGCTCCTAGTGGCCGGGGACTTTAATGCAGGGAAACTCAAAAATGTTTTACCTAATTTCTACTAGCATGTTAAATGTGCAACCAGAGGGAAAAAAACTCTAGACCACCTTTACTCCACACACAGAGACGCGTACAAAGCTCTCCCTCGCCCTCCATTTGGCAAATCTGACCATAATTCTATCCTCCTGATTCCTGCTTACAAGCAAAAACTAAAGCAGGAAGCACCAGTGACTCGGTCAATAAGAAAGTGGTCAGATGATGCAGATGCTAAGCAACAGGACTGTTTAGCTAGCACAGACTGGACTATGTTCTAGGATTCTTCTGATGCCATTGAGGAGTACACCACATCAGTCACTGGCTTCATCAATAAGTGCATTGATGATGTCGTCCCCACAGTGACCGTACCTACATACCCCAACCAGAAGCCATGGATTACAGGCAACATTCGCACTGAGCTAAAGGGTAAAGCTGCTGCTTTCAAGGAGCGGGACTCTAACCCAGAAGCTTATAAGAAATCCCGCTATGCCCTCCGACGAACCATCAAACAGGCAAAGTGTCAATACAGGACTAAGATTGAGTCGTACTACACCGGCTCCGATGCTCGTCGAATGTGGCAGGGCCTGACTAAGTCTGTAATACCAACATGTTTCAAGCAGACCACCATAGTCCCTGTGCCCAAGAACACTAAGGTAACCTGGCAAAATGACTACTGACCCGTAGCACTCATGTCTGTAGCCATGAAGTGCTTTGAAAGGCTGATCAGGGCTCACATCAATACCATTATCCCAGAAACCCTAGACCCACTCCAATTTGCATACCGCCCCAACAGATCCACAGATGATGCAATCTCTATTGCACTCAACACTGCCCTTTCCCACCTGGACAAAAGGAACACCTATGTGAGAATGCTATTCATTGATTACAGCTCAGCGTTCAACACTATAGTGCCCTCAAAGCTCATCACTAAGCTAAGGACCCTGAGCCTAAACACCATCTGCAACTGGATCCTAGACTTCCTGACAAGCTGCCCCCAGGTGGTAAGGGTAGCTAACAACACATCCGCCACGCTGATCCTCAACACGGGGGCCCCTCAGGGGTGCGTGCTCAGTCCCCTCCTGTACTCCCTGTTCACTCATGACTGGACGGCCAGTCACAACTCCAACATCATCATTAAGTTTGCCGATGACACAACAGTGGTAGGCCTGATCACCAACAACAACGAGACAGCCTATAGGGAGGAGGTCAGAGACCTGGCCGGGTGGTGCCAGGACAACAACCTGTCCCTCAACGTGATCAAGACAAAGGAGATGATTGTGGACTACAGGAAAAGGAGAACCGCATATGCCCCCATTCTCATCGACAGGGCTGCAGGGGAGCAGGTTGAGAGCTTCAAGTTCCTTGGTGTTCATATCACCAACAAACTATCATGGTCCAAACACACTAAGACAGTCGTGAAGAGGGCACGACAAAACCTATTCCCCCTCAGGAGACTGAAAAGATTTGGCATGGGTCCTCAGATCCTACAAAACGTTCCACAGCTGCACCATCGAGAGCATCCTGACTGGTTGCATCACTACCTAGTATGGCAACTGCTCGGCCTCCGACCGCAAGGCACTACAGAGGGTAGTGCGTACGGCCCAGAACATCACTGGGGCCAAGCTTCATGCCAACCAGGACCTCTATAACAGGCGGTATCAGAGGAAGGCCCTAAAAATGTCAATGACTCCAGCCACCCTAGTAATGGACTGTTCTCTCTGCTACCACAAGGAAAGCAGTACCGGAGCGCCACGTCTAGGTACAAAAGGCTTCTTAACAGCTTCTACCGCCAAGCCATAAGACTCCTGAACAGCTAATCAAAAGGCTACCCAGACCACTCTTTTACGCTGCTGCTACTCTCTGTTTATTATCTATGCATAGTCACTTTAACTCTACCTATATGTACATATTACCTCAATTACATCAACTAACTGGTACCCCCTGGATATAGTCTCGTTGTTTAATTATTTGTTACTTTTATTTTCTATTTTTTACTTTTCTTAACTTCTAAAGCATTGTTGGTTAAAGGCTTGTATAAATAAACATTTCACTGTAAGGTCTACCTACACCTGTTGTATATGGCGCATGTGACAAATACAATTTGATTTGAATGGGACCGCCGAGTGCTGAAGCCTGTAGCATGTAAAAATCGTCTGTCCTCGGTTGCAACACTCTCTACCCAGTTCCAAACTGCCTCTGGAAACAATGTCAGCACAATAACTGTTAGTCGGGAGCTTCATAAAATGGATTTCCATGACGAGAAGCCGCACGCAAGCCTAAGATCACCATGCGCAATGCCAAGCGTCGGCTGGAGTGGTGTAAAGCTTGCCTCCATTGGACTCTGGAGCAGTGGAAACTCATTCTCTGGAGTAATGAATCACGCTTCACCATCTGGCAGTCCAACGGACAAATCTGGGTTTGGCAGATGCCAGGATGCATAGTGCCAACTGTAAAGTTTGGTGGAGGAGGAATAATGGTCTAGGGCTGTTTTTCATGGGTCGGGCTAGGCCCCATAGTTCCCATAGCCCCAACGCTAACTCATAAAGTGACATTCTAGAGCATTCTGTGCTTCCGACTTTGTGGCAACAGTCTGGGGAAGGCCCTTTCCTGTTTCAGCATGACAATGCCCTGTGTACAATGCAAGGTCAATACAAAAATGTTGTCGAGATCGGTGTGGAAGAACTTGACTGGCCTGCACGGGGCCCTGACCTTTGGGATGAATTGGAACGCAGACTGCGAGCCAGACCTAATCGCCCAACATCAGTGCCCGACCTCACTAATGCTCTTGTGGCTGAACGGAAGAAAGTCCCCACAGCAATGTTCCAACATCTAGTGCAAAGCCTTCCCAGAAGAGTGTAGGCTGTTATAGCAGCAAAGGGGGGGACCAACTCTATGTTAAGGCCCATGATTTTGTTATGAGATGATTGACGAGCAGGTGTCCACATACTTTTGGTTATGAGTGTATCGCCTTGATGTTTGTGTGACAGAACTACTAACCTGTTCATGTTTTATGTAACAGTAACAATAAAATATAGAAAAGAGCAACAAACACCATTTTCAATGATAAACAGGCATTGGCAATGATGTAGGCTGATGTCCAGGATGTTGGTATGAGTCGTCGCAGCGAGTAAAATGATGTTGAAATCAGGCTCATTTTGGATTCTGAATGAAAGTTGAAAATACGTATATTAAGGATGTTCTGGACATTGAAAATATGTATTTTACAGATGTTGAAAATATGTATTTTACGGACGTTGACAATACAATTTTGGGGGGTAATTGTTTCTTTGCCCAAATTTCAACCGTACATTAACTCACTTTTACGTACTTGTCGATGAAGAAAGCATTATATCTATCACGTTTTAAGGGAAGAAGCAGACGGTGCAGAAGTAACAAGAGTTTATTACAACCACAAGGGCAGGCAAACGACAGGTCAAGGCAGGCAGGGGGCAGTAATCCAGCAAGGATGTAAGGGTACAGAACGGCAGGCAGGCAGTCTCAGGGTCAGGGCAGGCAGGGGTCAGTAATCCAGCAAGGGTGTAAGGGTACAGAACGGCAGGCAGGCAGTCTCAGGGTCAGGGCAGGCAGGGGTCAAAACCGGGAAACAAAATGCTGGTAGGTTCTACGGACAAAACAAACTGGCAACAGAAACAGGTGGAAATACACAGGGGATAATGGGGAAGATGGGCGACACCTGGAGGAGGGTGGAGACAATACACAAAGACAGGTGAAACAGATCAGACGTGACAATATCACATTCAAAAAATGTAATTCCAATTAACCTTTTACTGCAGTGGGCCAAGCTCAGGGTCACACAGAGTGTTTCTTAGTAGTCTTAAACAAGTCTACTTTGACACAAAAGTATACACCTCAAACACATGGTTATGGGCAAATCATAAAGAAGACAGCTGTACCATGTCAGTTATAGAGTTGAAAAGTGTTCAATTTTGAGTTTTGTCATGAAAAATTGCAAGATTATATTATAATGCTTGTATTGCATTGTAATGGTTGTTTTATTCGACAGAATAGAGTATTTTGTTAACTATTGTGGTGTGTGTGTTCCACTGAGGATGGGCCTCTATGAGATAGCACTGACAGAGGAGATTTACGATGTCTTTGGGTGATAAAACCTAAAGAGCATTCCAGAGAACATGAGCTAATGGTTCTGTTCTATGCCGTACCAGGGAGAGATGGTTCCCTTTTGGAGTAGGGGGGCCAGACACTGGTCTTTACAATGAAAACTGTTGACACAGCAGTAACTGTCTGCTATGTTTTATAGATATCTTTCATACAAATCTTAACATTTGTGAACTGTTCCTAAGATCTGTGGTTAGTCAGTGTAAGTTGAGAGGGGTGTATCTTGGCTATAAAAGATCTTTGTACTTTTCTGTTGGGACTTCTCAACAGTTCATTAGAAATAGTGAATTGTTGAAAGTCAAATGCTATTGCAAAGCTTATTATTATTAAAGATGTAGTTTAAGTATAACTCTGACTGGTGTGTAGTTTGTAACTCTCCTCATTTGGTAAAACAGAAATATGCCACCACAGTTTGCATCCCAATATAACACAACCATTTGACATAGAAACACCAGATTTTCAGCAGGTTTTTAAAAATAATTGTTATTCATTTTGAAATTATGAAAAGTATTAATAACATCCCACCCATGAGGCCACTAGGTCATTTGATTGCAGGAAAGGGCTGCAATAGGAAAAGGGAGCCAACATCCGTCACATGCACTTTCTGACAACAGAAAAAAACAACAGAACACTTCAACTACAATAACATTCTCAGTAACGGTTACAGTAAGTCTGTAAGTCGCTCTGGACAAGTGTCTACTAAACGACCAAAATGTGAATGTAAAAATGAACACTTGCAAAGCATGCTGGATGTTATTCTAATAAGCTCCGCCCCCAATGCAAGACCAAATTTGGTTGTTCCCGGACAGGACCAAATCTGAACCAATCATAGACAACTACAGTATGTTTCACAAGTTTGGACAGCACAGTACAGATCAGCACAGTATAGTACAGTAGAGCGCAGTAGAGTGCAGTGCATTGCCATACAGTGCAGTACAATACAGTAGAGTACAGTACACTATAATACAGAATGTTATACTGTACACTACTGTGCTCTACTGTACTGTAATGAACTATACTCTACTTTTCTTTACTATACTTAACTGTACTGTACTCAGGGACTGCTCCAGAAATAATCAGTTGGAAGGGCATTTGATTTCCATGTTTATTTTTTTTACGGGACATGCTTTCATGTGGACACATTTTTATGGGTTTGTGGGTTTTATAGTAAATACGTAATTGGACTGTAAAATTGTATTACATTTTAATGTGTATCTGATGCTGTCTGGGCAAAAAGAGTGTGACATGCCATACTGTGGGCAGCAGGTAGCCTAATGGTTAAGAGCGTTGGGTCAGTAACCAAAAGTTTGCAGGTTTGAATCCCTGAGCCAATTAGGTAAATACATCTGGCAATGTGCCCTTGAGCAAGGCATTTAACCCTAGTTGCTCTGGATAAAAGCATCTGCTAAAATGTAATACTATTTTTGGCCAGACAGCATAAGATACATGGGCTACACATACTGAGACAGAGGGGTGCTTTTTCTCTCGCTCTAATGCTTTATCTGAGATTGATTAGTATTTCTGTCGGCGTGTGTCTCGTTCAAATAAATTATCAATATTTAAATATTTTATTTGGATGGGCAAAGATGTACGGAAGGGAGGGCCAGGCCCCCTAAGGCCCACCCATAATCCTGGCCCTGACTGTACTCTGCTCTACTCTACTGTGCTTTCCAAACTTCAACCAAACCTGAACCCGACCATAGACGTCTAGATTTGGGCCAATTCAAGTCCGATTCAGGTGTCTGTGGATTTTTATTTATTTTATTTATTTCACCTCTATTTAACCAGGTAGGCTAGTTGAGAACAAGTTCTCATTTGCAACTGCGACCTGGCCAAGATAAAGCAAAAGCAGAAGCCTGTTTCGACACATACAACAACTCAGAGTTACACATGGAATAAACAAACATACAATCAATAATACAGTAGAAAAATCTATATACAGCATGTGGAAATGAGGTAGGATAAGAGAGGTAAGGCAATAAATAGGCCATGATGGTGAAGTAAATACATATAAGCAATTAAACACTGGAATGGTAGGATGTGCAGAAGATGAACGTGCAAGTAGAGATACTGGGGTGCAAAGGAGCAAGATGAATAAATAGAGTATGGGGATGTGGTAGATTGGATGGGCTATTTACAGGTGAGCTATGTACAGGTGCAGTGATCTGTGAGCTGCTCTGACAGCCTGTCCTTAAAGTTATGAGGGAGGTAAGAGTCTCCAGCTTCAGATATTTTTGCAGTTCGTTCCAGTCATTGGCAGCAGAGAACTGAAAGAGAGGTGGCCAAAGGAAGAATTGGCTTTGGGGGTGACCAGTGAGATATACCTGCTGGAGCGCGTGCTACGGGTAGGTGCTGCTATATACCTGCTGGAGCGCGTGCTACGGGTAGGTGCTGCGACCAGTGAGCTGAGATAAGGCTGGGCTTTACCTAGCAGAGACTTGTAGATGACCTGGAGCCAGTGGGTTTGGCGACAAGTATGAAGCGAGGGCCAGCCAACGAGAGCATACAGGTCGCAGTGGTAGGTAGTATATGGGGCTTTGGTGACAAAACAGATGGCACTGTGATAGACTGCATCCAATTTGTTGAGTAGAGTGTTGGAGGCTATTTAGTAAATGACATCGCCGAAGTCAAGGATCGGTAGGATGATCAGTTTTACGAGGGTATGTTTGGGCAGCATGAGTTGAAGGATGCTTTGTTGCGAAATAGGAAGCTGATTCTAGATTTAATTTTGGATTGGAGATGTTTAATGTGAGTCTGGAAGGAGAGTTTACAGTCTAACCAGACACCTAGGTATTTGTAGTTGTCCACATATTCTAAGTCAGAACCGTCCAGAGTAGTGATGCTGGACGGGCGGGCAGGTGCGGGCAGCGATCGGTTGAAGAGCATGCATTTAGTTTTGCTTGCATTTAAGAGCCATTGGAGGCCACGGAAGGAGAGTTGTATGGCATTGAAGCTCGTCTGGAGGTTAGTTAACACAGTGTGCAAAGAAGGGCCAGAGGTATACAGAATGGTGTCGTCTGCGTAGAGGTGGATCAAAGAATCACCAGCAGCGAGAGCGACATCATTGATGTATACAGAGAAGAGAGTCGGCCCGAGAATTGAACCCTGTGGCACCCCTATAGAGACTGCCAGAGGTCCGGACAACAGGCCCTCCGATTTGACATACTGAACTCTATCGGAGAAGTAGTTGGTGAACCAAGCGAGGCAATCATTTGAGAAACCAAGGCTGTTTATTCTGCCAATAAGAATGTTGTGATTGACAGAGTCGAAAGCCTTAGCCAGGTCGATGAATACGGCTGCACAGTAATGTCTCTTATCGATGGCGGTTATGATATCGTTTAGGACCTTGAGCGTGGCTGAGGTGCACCCATGACCAGCTCTGAAAACAGATTGCATAGCGGAGAAGGTACGGTGAGATTTGAAATGGTCGGTAATCTGTTTGTTAACTTAGCTTTCGAAGACCTTAGAAAGGCAGGGTAGAATAGATATAGGTCTGTAGCAGTTTGGGTCTAGAGTGTCTCCCCCTTTGAAGAGGGGGATGACCGCAGCAGCTTTCCAATCTATGGGAATCTCAGACGATACGAAAGAGAGGTTGAACAGGCTAGTAATAGGGATTGCAACAATTTCGGCAGATAATTTTAGAAAGAGAGGGTCCAGATTGTCTAGCCTGGCTGATTTGTAGAGGTCCAGATTTTGCAGCTCTTTCAGAACATCAGCTATCTGGATTTGGGTGAAGGAGAAGTGGGGGAGATTTGGGCGAGTTGCTGTGGGGAGCGCAGGGCTGTTGACCGGGGTAAGGGTAGCCAGGTGGAAAGCATGGCCAGCCGTAGAAAAATGCTTCTTGAAATGTTCAATTATTGTGGATTTATCGGTAGTGACAGTGTTGCCTAGCCTCAGTGCAGTGGGCAGCTGGGAGGAGGTGCTCTTATTCTCCATGGAATTTACAGTGTCCCAGAACTTTTTTGAGTTTGTACTACAGGATGCAAATTTCTGTTTGAAAAAGCTAGCCTTAGCTTTCCTAACTGCCTGTGTATATTGGTTCCTAACTTCCCTGAAAAGTTGCATATCACAGGGGCTAATGCAGAACGCCACAGGATGTTTTTGTGCTGGTCAAGGGCAGACAGGTCTGGAGTGAACCAAGAGCTATATCTATTCCTGGTTCTACATTTTTTGAATGGAGCATGCTTATTTAAGATGGTGAGGAAGGCACTTTTAAAGAATAACCAAGCATCCTCTACTGACGGGATGAGGTCAATGTCATTCCAGGATACCCCGGCCAGGTCGATTAGAAAGGCCTGTTCGCTGAAGTGTTTTAGGGAGCGTTTGACAGTGATGAGGGGTGGTCGTTTGACCGCAGACCCATTACGGATGCAGGCAATGAGGCAGTGATCGCTGAGATCTTCTTTGAAAACAACAGAGGTGTATTTGGAGGGTGAGTTAGTTAGGATGATATCTATGAGGGTGCCCGTGTTTACGGATTTGGGGTTGTACCTGGTAGGTTCATTGATAATTTGTGTGAGATTGAGGGCATCAAGCTTAGATTGAAGGATGGCCGGGGTGTTAAGCATGTCCCAGTTTAGGTCACCTAGCAGCATGAGCTCAGAAGATAGATGGGGGGCAATCAATTCACATATGGTGTCCAGGCCACAGCTGGGGGCAGAGGGTGGTCTATAGCAAGCGGCAACGGTGAGAGACTTGTTTCTGGAAAGGGGAATTTTTAGAAGTAGAAGCTCGAATTGTTTTGGTCCAGACCTGGATAGTAAGATAGCCTGCAGAGTTCTATCTCTGCAGTAGATTGCAACACCGCCCCCTTTGGCAGTTCTATCTTGGCGGAAAATGTTATAGTTAGAAATTTCAGGGTTTTTGGTGGTTTTCCTAAGCCAGGATTCAGACACGGCTAAGACATCCGGGTTGGCAGAATGTGCTAAAGCAGTGAATAAAGCAAACTTAGGGAGTAGGCTTCTAATGTTAACATGCATGAAACCAAGGCTTTTACAGTTACAGAAGTCAACAAATGAGAGCAGCTGGGGAGTAGGAGTGGAGCTAGGCACTGCAGGTCCTGGATTAACCTCTACATCACCAGAGGAACAGAGGAGAAGTAGGATAAGGGTACGGCTAAAGGCTATAAGAACTGGCCGTCTAGCACGTTCGGAACAGAGAGTAAAGGGAGCAGGTTTCTGGGCACGATAGCATAGATTCAAGGCATAATGTACAGACAAAGGTATGGTAGGAAGAGAGTACATTGGAGGTAAACCTAGGCATTGAGTAATGATGAGAGAGATATAGTCTCTAGAGACGTTTAAACCAGGTGATGCCATTGCATATGTGGGAGGTGAAACAACATGGTTGATTAAGGCATATTGAGCAGGGCTAGAGGCTCTACAGTGAAATAAGACAGTAATCACTAACTAGGACAGTAATGGACAAGGCATATTGATATTAGGGAGAGGCATGCGTAGCCAAGTGATCGTATGGGTCCAGAGAGTGGTTGGGCTGGCTGGGGACACGGTGATTCAGACAGTTAGGGCCGGGGCTAGCAAGCTAGCAGTTAGCAGGGCGGGGCTAGCAAGCTAGCATAAGGGCCTTAGAGGGACGTTGCGATGGGGGAAAAATCGTGCGGTGACGTCGATAGACCAGTCGTGGAATTAGTAGGGTTCCAAGTAGCAGAGGGGTCCAAGTCCAATTGGCAAAATGGGTATAGTGGTCCAAGAAACTGGCCGATGGATGAGCTAACAGTCCAATATGCTCTAGATAGCTAGCAGGCCACGGTTAGCAGAATGGGCCTTCAGGGGACATCGCGGCTGAGGGGCCTGTTGGGATCCTCGGGCAGATTATGTCAGTTTTCCAGTCGTGAAGGATCGGCGGGGTTCCGTGCCCCGTACCAGCAGTAGAAGGGGTCCGGGTATTGTAGCCGAGGAGTGGGCTTCAGGAGTAGCCCAGGAGCCCTAGCCGGGAGATGCGTCTAGCATGGGCTAGCTCCAGGCTAGTTGGTGCTTGCTCCGGGACGGAAACGTTAGCCAGGAGTAGTCAACCCGGGTTGCGGTTAGCTGGCTGCGATGATCCAGATGAAAAGGTTCAGAGTTTGCGGTAGGAATCCGGGGCTATGGAGAGAAAAATAGGTCCGGTATGCTCTGGTTTGAAATGCGTTGTACGGACTGGCGAGAGCTTTCAGAGCTAAATGTTAGCTGATGACCGCTAGCAGTGGTTAGCTGACTGATAGCTGATAGCTAGTTAGCTAGCTAGCTTCAGTTGAGGATTCCGTGTTGAAATCAAGGCCGGTCTGGACCGGATAACGACATCTGTGGACTTGAAATCAAGGCCAGGGCGGGCGGACTGAACGTCTTTTCAACGTCCATGGACGTCGGTGTCAGAGGGTGCTCACTGGGGTGTCTCTAGTCTTTTTTTTCACCATTATTTAACCAGGTAGGCTAGTTGAGAACAAGTTCTCATTTGCAACTGCGACCTGGCCAAGATAAAGCATAGCAGTGTGAACAGACAACAACACAGAGTTACACATGGAGTAAACAATAAACAAGTCAATAACATATAAACAAGTCAATAACATAGTAGAAAAAAAAGAAAAAAAGAGAATCTATATACAATGTGTGCAAAAGGCTTGAGGAGGTAGGCAATAAATAGGCCATAGGAGCGAATAATTACAATTTAGCAGATTAACACTGGAGTGATAAATCATCAGATGATCATGTGCAAGTAGAGATACTGGTGTGCAAAAGAGCAGAAAAGTAAATAAATAAAAACAGTATGGGGATGAGGTAGGTAAATTGGGTGGGCTATATACCGATGGACTATGTACAGCTGCAGCGATCGGTTAGCTGCTCAGATAGCGGATGTTTAAAGTTGTTGAGGGAGATAAAAGTCTCCAACTTCAGAGATTTTTGCAATTCGTTCCAGTCGCAGGCAGCAGAGAACTGGAAGGAAAGGCGGCCAAATGAGGTTTGGCTTTAGGGATGATCAGTGAGTGTTGCCATCGTGACCAGTGAACTGAGATAAGGCGGCGCTTTACCTAGCATAGCCTTGTAGATGACCTGGAGCCAGTGGGTCTGACGACTAGAGCATACAGGTCGCAGTGGAGGGTGGTGTAAGGTGCTTTAGTAACAAAACGGACGGCACTGTGATAAACTGCATCCAGTTTGCTGAGTAGAGTATTGGAAGCTATTTTGTAGATGACATCGCCGAAGTCGAGGATCGGTAGGATAGTRAGTTTTACTAGGGTAAGTTTGGCGGCGTGAGTGAAGGAGGCTTTGTTGCGAAATAGAAAGCCGACTCTAGATTTGATTTTGGATTGGAGATTTCGTCTACTTCCTACTCTTAGACCAATGATGTACACAAAAACATAAAATATGTTTACATCCAGAAACAATATACATTTTTGTCTCAACAACTTGTTTTGCTTTTTTACTTGCGTTCAATACTGAGCAGCTCACTCCGCATAGGATTCCCGTCTCCACAGGCGCCGAGAATGCCGGAGTCAGAAACGGGGCACTCCGTCTGCCAAAACGAGTGCAATGGCTTGCTGGGTCAGCCTATTTTAAACGTCGAAAGAAAAATACCCAAATGCGTCGACAAAACACAGAAACAACGTGTCCGTTTCGACGTAGTATTACAATTTTTTACAAAAATATACACTTAACTGACGCGATTGGTGACTGGAATGGTATTTAGTTTTCTTAATTTTACAACCCCCCTCTTTAGTGCCAACATGGTAGCGGCGTAATGTCTTCTTCCTGTCAACTCCGCACGTGTGTGGGTCAACGCCACATTGTGGTCCTCGCTTTTTATTATTATAATGGAATTAAGTCAGCAAGTACCGCGCAAAAGTTTTATATGTTCATTCGCTGACTGTCATGCGTCGTACAACAAAGCATGGAAACTAGATGCTCATATTTGCAAGCACACAGGGCTGGTGAGTACAGCTTACTGCTCAGCTAACCGCTAGCTAGCAACATTTTGAGACATGCCATGGACACCGGCAAGTGAATTTTGTATTCCCTGTATTTGATCTGTAGTTAGGCGATTCCGCTGGGAAAATAGGTTTTGATGTAATGCTGGGTAGTTAACGCCTGAGTTCGTGCTTCAGCACAACTGCAGTCCCGCTACGTGGTTTGATAAAGCTGCTGGGGCAATTAAACCAGTATCAAACTGATAGACTGTGCTGTGAATGCAAGGACTGGCAGTCTCTGAGATCGACGTTGTGTTACGTTATACAGACTTCAATGACGATATAAAACAAACACCAGAGTAATACGTTTTTTTTTAGCTCAGATGAGACAGACTAAACCAAGCTTAGTACAAAACTAGCTGCCTATGTTTTCTTGTTCTTCAAGAATCAATGGGTATTAATTGTAATGGCAATTGAACAGAGGAAATATCCCACGTTGTGCATTTAATTCCACCACCACACCACGATTTTTCCCCTCTACAAATGCTTCAATTTTTTTCTGTATTCTGCAGAAACCATTTGTGTGTGAACATGACGGCTGTGACAAGTCATTCTGCGACAAGTACCACCTAGCTCGGCACCAGTTGAGCCACAGTGGAGAGAGACCCTTTAGGTAGTATTTGTGTTATTTAGCCAGCTAGTGCGGACATTCCAGACAAATTGGCTACAAGTGTTCTGTTTGTTGACAGATGTACAGTAGATGGATGCACAGAGGCCTTCACCACAAATTACAATTTGAAGAAACATGTTAATCGCAAACACAACCATGATGAGGAGAAACTGTATGAATATGTGGTGAGTTAATCTGACTACATTTATTGGTCTTAGTCAGCCAAGGTATTATGATATGCAGTACTTGGCTAACAGGTGTGTAATTTGCATTGCTGCCATAATTGTTTTACTCTTCTGTGTTTACAGTGTAGCTTTGAGGGATGTGGGAAAGTGTTCAGGAAGAACAATCAGCTCAAGTCACATGAGTGCCAGCAGCACACCAAACTACCTCCCTTTCAGTGAGTAAATTAAGCTGTTTGTTATGCTAATGGTATTACCCCATGTTGTTGGTTGAAAACAGATGTCCTGGAGCGAATGTAAATTAATTTTAAATATGAAAAATTTGAGCCCTGTGAACTGAATATCCAGGAGATAGTAACCCAGTACAATACATGCCTAGCACTCCTAGCTTTGGTCTAGAGAACAACACTTCTTAGTGGTCAGTGCAAGCTTGTTATACTAATCTGCCTTTGTCTTTCTCGCTCACTGGCTTTATAGCTGTACCTTTGAGGGCTGCGAGAAACAATTCACTTTCCCCAATAAACTACGGCTTCACGAGAAGGTGCACAGAGGTAAGATGTATCTCCTGATCCTGCAGCTGGATTGTCTGGGAGTGACACTGAGCCCTGTAACTGCTAAAATGTTGTTTTTCTCTCACAGGCTACCCCTGTGAAAAAGATAGCTGTTCTTTCATCGGAAAGACCTGGACTGAGTATACTAACCATAGGAAACACGTACACAGAGGTATGCTGTCTCGCACCTTAGGATTGACACATTGCTTTCAGAATAGTATGTGTACAAAAACAATTACAACAATGTATGTCTCAGAGGTCAATGAAGGTCGCTGCAGGGTGATTGTTTGTGCCTCCAGCCCTTTTTCAGTGTAATGAGTGCAACAAGGTGTTTCGCGACACCTGGTTCCTGAAGCAGCACCAGCGTGTCCACGCAGAGGAGCGCCAGGTGTTTATCTGTCCCAGGGAGGGGTGCCAGAGGTCCTTCACCACGCCATTCAACCTGCAAAGCCACATCGGCTCTTACCATGAGGAGCTACGGCCTTACACCTGCCCCCATGAAGGCTGTGGAAAGACCTTTGCCATGAAGGTATGGATACCTGACCAGAGTCTTGTTGTGTTGCTACCAGATTCACCTCACTCTTATTAGTCAAAATCAGCTTCTATATCTGAAGGTGCATTTGTATGGGAGAGTTGTCCTCAGAAATTTTCGTAACAGTCAAAATGTCAGTGATAACATGGATATATGGACCTATGTTCCCTCTAATAGAAAACTCTGTCTTTCGCAGCAAAGCTTACAACGCCACAATGTTGTCCACGATCCAGAAAGGAAGAAACAGGTTAGAATAGGCATGCCATGTATGCTTGAATACGTTCATTTTATTTTAATACTTGTAGTTAGTACTTAAACCTTACATTTTGTGCTGTTCCTCGCATCCTATGAAAATGGTTAATACATGTTATTGTTTATTGATTTGTAACTGTTAGTGTTTCAGCCCTGTATTAGCTAATGATACATTTTTCATGTTTGCAGAAGAAACCCCGACCCAAGCGATCCCTGGTTTCCAGACTGAGTGGTTACAAGCCCAAGAATAACAGTCATCCAAAGCCCCATGCAGCTTTGCAATCAGAATCCATTGCAAGGGGTCAGTCAGAGCAAACGAACACTGTTGGATCAGAGCCTATTACACTGGTATCCCTTCTTCAGGACACAGTCGTTTTCAACTCTGGTTAAGAAATCAAACCGTGACCACCCGACCGGATTTTGCCATATGACAGTATTACTTTCAGTGCCAATTGGAGGAAAATTACTCCAGACAACCCCCCCCTCCTCAAAAAAACATGATATTGCCCTCGCTAGTTTAGTTCACTGTGTGTCGATTTTTTTATTTGTACTTGAACTCATGAGTTTACACGCACAACTGTTCAGTTTGATTGTATTAAGTGCTGTGAGGTCTGTGGGGAGAACTGTAGGTGATGTGTTGGGCATGGTGGGCTGTGAGCTGGTATCAGGATGATGCTGCGGCAACTGTCCATTTCTTTGACTTCCTTCGCAGGTGGACACAGGATGCACATGGCAGCTCTGCCATATTGGATGGGTTTGGAAATAATTCCCATCTGCTCCAGGGTTGTGTCCTGCCGTCAAAACCATTAAAGTATGGAATGCGTTTGGGTCTTTGCGTGTCAAAAAAGATACATGTCAAATAAGATTTTAATTTGACACGTCAAATAACTCAATTCTATTATTGAATGTTGTGTGCTGAATTTGCACATGCAAGCCAAGCGCCACCACTACTATCAGTAGCACTGTCAAAGCTGTACAAAAAGAGTCTGCAAACAAGCACACGCCGGCCACGAACGATGCGTTTTCATATTGCACTGTAGAGCTTTACAGTGAAATTAGGTATCAGTCTACTCAATACCCAATATATTTTTTCCCCAACGTCCTCAAGAGTTATCAGACTCCAAAACATCCATGCAGTATTGTTTTTCCTAGGGAATAATGTTCAATAGACATAGTAGGTTGACAAATATCGCTCAATTCAGTTGTCTTGCAATAAGATCTACAATGCTAATGGTCTCTGGGTGTCACTGAGTAGACTGATACCCCGTGTCATTGATCCACAATCCATAGGTAAGGCTGTACAGTGAAATAAGTATGCCCCCAATGCAATTCTAAAGTCTAATACATCCAGTGTGATTTCAACAGATTTGTCAAATTATTGTATTTTGTTTTTATATAACATTCCAACCTCGTGCATAATAATCTATTCAATTATGGCATAATTCTACAAGTTGTATTCATTTACGTCACTGTCAATAACATACTTTAACTTTGAAGGCTAACCGCGAAAACCACTATTGTGGCTAGCTTCACAGATGTGTCTCGACCACCATTAACCAATAAGAACGGTTTTATAAATTAGGGTTATTTTAGATGATGACACCTAGCATACTGAAAAAGATGTCGTTTTGCTATGTTTTTGGGGCAGAACACTGTTTGCGTCATCAGCTAGCTGGCTTTTTTTATGACCAGCGCTGTAGGTGCGCGAGACAACTATCATAGCATACGTATCGATGAACCGTTGACATATGAAATACAAGGGGGAGTGTAATAACTACATACAAAATTAATTAACGTGTTAAATTATTATGTGACGTGCAGTCATATTCAGGTCCTGATTGGTCAACAAGTTTATTTGACATGTCAAATAGTGTTATTTCACGTGTGTCTTTTTTGACACGCGAAGACCCAAACAGCGTTCCATATAGAAATACAACATTAACATTTGGCTTATTCCGCATTTGCACATCTCAGGAAAGTCAACATGGAGTCCTTGTACAGACAATAGGGCACACTCCTTTTTCTGTCCACAAGAATACATATTTATTTATGCATGTCTGAGCCTAGTTTGTTGCTAACGAGTCTTTGTTCTGCCAAAGGAAAGTTGTTGTACAAATACAGAATTGAATGTATATTTTTGCAATAAAAAGAGACAAATTAAAGCCAACTAACTATTTTGCTGGTTTCAACTACAGAATAGTGAAGAGGTATCTGGTTTGTCCAGGTTGACACATTTTGGTCTGAAATGGGAGGTTTACTGGTTGCAATACTAATGGTTACCTGTTCTCTAGTTCCATGAGCTTGTTAGGGAGATGACGTACATGAAGATGATAGTAGTCGTTATGCATATAATTCAATCATCTCTACAGCGTCTTTGAAACAACAGAATGGTGAATAGCATCTGTATACGATAAGTGTTTTAGATGATGTGCACCAGACAGGTAAACCAATCCCCGATAGATATCTCACCAGTGGCTGTACATGTTCCATACATCCTGTTCTGAGTGTGATTTTTTATTTTATTTTTATTATTTCACCTTTATTTAACCAGGTAGGCTAGTTGAGAACAAGTTCTCATTTGCAACTGCGACCTGGCCAAGATAAAGCATAGCAGTGTGAACAGACAACACAGAGTTACACATGGAGTAAACAATACACAAGTCAATAACATGGTAGAAAAAAGGAGAATCTATATACAATGTGTGCAAAAGGCATGAGGTAGGCAATAAATCGAATAATTACAATTTTGCAGATTAACACTGGAGTGATAAAGGTTTGTGCGGAATAGAAAGCCGATTTTGATTTGATTTTGGATTGGAGATGTTTGATATGAGTCTGGAAGGAGAGTTTGCAGTCTAGCCAGACACATAGGTACTTATAGATGTCCACATATTCTAGTTCGGAACCGTCCAGGGTGGTGATGCTAGTCGGCGTGGCGGTGCAGGCAGCGAACGGTTGAAAAGCATGCATTTGGTTTTACTAGCGTTTAAGAGCAGTTGGAGGCACGGAAGGAGTGTTGTATGGCATTGAAGCTCGTTTGGAGTTAGATAGCACAGTGTCAAGAAGGGCGAAGTATAAGAATGGTGTCGTCTGCGTAGAGGTGGATCAGGGAATCGCCCGCAGCAAGAGCAACATCATTGATGTATACAGAGAAAAGAGTGCCCGAGAATTGAACCCTGTGGTACCCCCATAGAGACTGCCAGAGGACCGGACAACATGCCCTCCGATTTGACACACTGAACTCTGTCTGCAAGTAGTTGGTGAACCAGGCAAGGCAGTCATTAGAAAAACCGAGGCTACTGAGTCTGCCGATAAGAATATGGTGATTGACAGAGTCGAAAGCCTTGGCCAGGTCGATGAAGACGGCTGCACAGTAATGTCTTTTTCGATGGCGGTTATGATGTCGTTTAGTACTTGAGCGTGGCTGAGGTGCACCCGTGACCGGCTCGGAAACCGGATTGCACAGCGAGAAGGTACGGTGGGATTCGAGATGGTCAGTGATCTGTTTGTTGACTTGGCTTTCGAAGACCTTAGATAGGCAGGGCAGGATGGATATAGGTCTGTAACAGTTTGGGTCCAGGTGGTCTCCCCCTTTGAAGAGGGGATGACCGCGGCAGCTTTCCAATCCTTGGGGATCTCAGATGATACGAAGGAGAGGTTGAACAGGCTGGTAATAGGGGTGCGACAATGGCGGCGGACAGTTTCAGAAATAGGGGTCCAGATTGTCAAGCCCAGCTGATTTGTATGGGTCCAGGTTTTCCAGCTCTTCAGAACATCTGCTATCTGGATTTGGTAAAGGGAAGCTGGGGAGGCTTGGGCGAGTAGCAGCGGGGGCGGGGCTGTTGGCCAAGGTTGGAGTCGCCAGGAGGAAGGCATGGCCAGCCATTGAGAAATGCTTGTTGAAGTCTTCGATTATCACGGATTTATCGGTGGTGACGTGTTACCTAGCCTCAGTGCAGTGGGCACTGGGAGGAGGTGCTCTGTTCTCCATGGACTTTACAGTATCAGAACTTTTGGAGTTAGAGCTACAGATGCGAATTCTGCTTGAAAAAGCCTGGCTTTGCTTTCCTGACGACTGCGTGTATTGGTTCCTGACTTCCTGAACTAGTTGCATATCGCGGGGGCTCTTCGATGCTATTGCAGTTCGCCCAGGATGTTTTGTGCTGGTCGAGGGCATCAGGTCTGGAGTGAACAAAGGGCTATATCTGTTCTTGGTTCTGCATTTTTTGAACGGACATGCTTGTCTAATATGGTGAGGAAGTACATTTAAAGAATGACCAGGCATCCTCAACTGACGGGATGAGGTCAATATCCTTCAGGGTACCCGGGCCAGGTCGATTAGAAAGGCGCTCGCAGAAGTGTTTTAGGGAGCGTTTGACAGTGATGAGGGTGGTCGTTTGACCGGGACCCGTGGCGGATACAGGCAATGAGGCAGTGATCGCTGAGATCTTGATTGAAGACAGCAGAGGTGTATTTGGAGGGCAGGTTGGTCAGGATAATGTCTATTAGGGTGCCATGTTTACGGATTTAGGGTGTTACCTGGTGGGTTCCTTGAATGATTGTGTGAGATGAGGGCATCAAGCTTGGATTGTAGGACTGCCGGGGTGTTAAGCATATCCCAGTTTAGGTCACCTAAAGAACAAACTTTGAAGCTAGATGGGGAGCGATCAATTCACAGATGGTGTCCAGGGCACAGCTGGGAGCTGAGGGGGTCGGTAGCAGGCGGCAACAGTGAGAGACTTATTTCTGGAGAGATTGATTTTTAAAATTAGAAGTTCGAACTGTTTGGGCATAGACCTGGAAAGTATGACAGAACTTTGCAGGCTATCTCTGCAGTAGATTGCAACTCCTCCCCTTGGCAGTTCTATCTTGACGGAAAGGTTATAGTTGGGTATGGAAATCTCAGAATTTTTGGTGGCCTTCCTAAGCCAGGATTCGGCACGGCAAGGACATCAGGATTGGCAGAGTGTGCTAAAGCGGTGAGTAAGGCAAACTTAGGGAGGAGGCTTCTGATGTTGACATGCATGAGGCCAAGGCTTTTTCGATCGCAGAAGTCAACAAATGAGGGTGACTGGGGACATGCAGGGCCTGGGTTTCCTCCATCACCGAGGACAGAGGAGTAGTAGGATGAGGTGCGGCTAAAGGCTATCAAAACTGGTCGCCTAGAGCGTTGGGACAAAGAATAAAAGGAGCAGATTTATGGGCGTGGTAGAATAGATTCTGGGCATAATGTGCAGACAGGGTATGGAGGGGCGTGGTACACGGAGGCAAGCCCAGGCACTGGTGATGATAAGAGAGGTTGTATCTCTGGACATGCTGGTCTCAATGGGTGAGGTCACCGCATGTGTGGGGGGTGGACAAAGGGGGTATCAGAGGTAAGGAGTGGAACTACAGGGTCCATTGCAAACCAAAACAATGATAATGAAAACTAGCCTGAACAACAGTATGCAAGGCATATTGTATTTGAGAGAGACATACAATAAGGCATAAAGGTATTGCAGGTCTTGATTGGGAGAGCTAGCTAAAACAACAGGTAAGATACAGCAGCAATAACAGGGTGCTAGTCTAACACAGCAACAACAGGTAAAAATGGCGACGACTAGGCAGAGAGGGTCGGATTAACTACACCACAGATCCTGAGTTAAAGCACAGAGCCGACAGATAAAACACAAATAAACAGAATGGAGTACCGTGAATAATGGACAGTCAAGCATGCATCAGCTATGTAGCCAAGTGATCATAGTGTCCAGGGGAGCCGTAGATGGAGCAGAGGAGGCCTCCACTAAGCTAGCACGCGGCGTTTAAAGTTAGTAGCCCGGGGGGAGGTCTGCTCAGACGGAGGGGGTCTGCTCAGACGTGGTTGTGTGACAGAGAATCCAAGCCAGATGGCGATGGCGAAAGAGAGGTTGTGAATTGTAGAATGGTGTTTGCTAACTGGTGCTAGCTTCGTGGCAGTGGCGCTAGCTGCGCTAGCCGCAAGCTAGCTGTGAGGATCAGAAGCAGTGGCTCGGGGATTACGGCAGAATCCGGCGTTGTTGTCGAGAGACAGTCCGATGCTGGTAATTGGTGAGTAATATCCAGGCTAATAACAGGGCTGGTGTCTGTGCAGAAGGTAAAAGCTACTAGCAGCGGCAAAAAAAATTTGTAGCCCAAAGATTCGCTGGTAGACCTCTTCAGCTAGCCGGCAGATGGGCCTAGCTCGAGGCTAGCTCAAGGCTAACTGGTGCTTGCTTCGGGACAGAGGTGTTAGCCAGTAGTAGCCACTCGGTTGCAGCTAGCTAGCTGTGATG
>NC_036844.1:30741510-30752947 GCF_002910315.2 Salvelinus sp. IW2-2015
TCATCAGATGATCATGTGCAAGAAGAGATACTGGTGTGCAAAAGAGCAGAAAAGTAAATAAATAAAAGCAGTATGGGGGTGAGGTAGGTAAATTGGGTGGGTAGTTATACAGATGGACTATGTACAGCTGCAGCGATCGGTTAGCTGCTCGGATAGCAGATTTTTAAAGTTGTTTGAGGGAGATAGAAAAGTCTCCAACTTCAGAGATTTTGCAATTCGTTCCAGTCGCAGGCAGCAGAGAGAACTGGAAGGAAGAGGCGTCCAAATGAGGTTTTAGCTTTAGGGATGATCGTGAGATACACTGCTGGAGCGCGTGCTGCGGGTGGGTGTAAGCCATCGTGACCAGTGAACTGAGATAAGGCGGCACTTACTAGCATAGCCTTGTAGATGACCTGGAGCAGTGGTCTGACGACAGAACTGTAGCAGAGGGCCAGCCGACTAGGGCATACAGGTCGCAGTGGTGGGTCGTATAAGGTGCTTTAGTAACAAAACGAATGGCACTGTGATAAACTGCATCCAGTTTGCTGAGTAGAGAGTTGGAAGCTATTTTGTAGATGACATCGCCGAAGTCGAGGATGCGTAGGATAGTCATGTTTTACTAGGGTAAGTTTGGCGGCGTGAGTGAAGGAGGCTTTGTTGCGGAATAGAAAGCCGATTCTTGATTTGATTTTGGATTGGAGATGTTTGATATGAGTCTGGAAGGAGAGTTTGCAGTCTAGCCAGACACCTAGGTACTTATAGATGTCCACATATTCTAGTTCGGAACCGTCCAGGGTGGTGATGCTAGTCGGGCGTGCGGGTCAGGCAGCGAACGGTTGAAAAGCATGCATTTGGTTTTACTAGCGTTTAAGAGCAGTTGGAGGCCACGGAAGGATGTTGTATGGCATTGAAGCTCGTTTGGAGGTTAGATAGCACAGTGTCCAAGAAGGGCCGAAGTATATAGAATGGTGTCGTCTGCGTAGAGGTGGATCAGGGAATCGCCCGCAGCAAGAGCAACATCATTGATGTATACAGAGAAAAGAGTCGGCCGAGAATTGAACCCTGTGGTACCCCCATAGAGACTGCCAGAGGACCGGACAACATGCCCTCCGATTTGACACACTGAACACTCTGTCTGCAAAGTAGTTGGTGAACCAGGCAAGGCAGTCATTAGAAAAACCGAGGCTACTGAGTCTGCCGATAAGAATATGGTGATTGACAGAGTCGAAAGCCTGGCCAGGTCGATGAAGACGGCTGCACAGTAATGTCTTTATCGATGGGGTTACGATGTCGTTTAGTACTTGAGCGTGGCTGAGGTGCACCGTGACGGCTCGGAAACCGGATTGCACAGCGGAGAAGGTACGGTGGGATCAGATACGGTGTAATTGTCCAGAGCTTGCGTCAGGAATCCGGTGATGTGGTAGAGAAAAAGCAGTCCTATATGCTCTGGGTTGATATCGCGCTTGCAGACTGGCAGGTATTGGCCCGGTATTGAAGCTGGCTGTGTCCGAGTTGAGGGTGAAGACCGCAGCAGTGGCTAACTGACTACTAGCTAGTAGCTAGTTATCTGGCTAGCTTCTGCTTGGGGTTACGGTTCTAAAGTATAAAAAAAATAGCAGGTCCGTAACCACATTGGGTGAGGCGGAATGTAGGAATGTATATTCAGTTCCTAGATGGAAAGTGAAATTAAAATATATACGAAATGTATACGAAAAATACGAAGACTATTTACTATTTACTATTTACACGCGACAGGACAATACAGGACAATACAAACACACGTCCGACTGCTACGCCATCTTGGATCTGACACGGTGCTTTTTATCCAGCCAATTCTGGACCTGCCGCAGTTTGGTTAGAAGATCATGGTTACCAATGTCAGAGGAAAATGTGAGATCCTTTACCTGCACAGGGCCTCGGTATGGGTAGTAGTTTTTGTTCTTATTTTAGATCCGAGGGGTATACTACAAAGCAGGTTCAATGAGTTAGCCAGCTAACTTCGATAAACAACCAGAAGTAACTGGATTTGTTGGGGTTCATTAATTAAGAAAGCTAAACTCTATTTTCTTTTGGTTGTTGAGTCAAAGGCCATGCCCATTTCAAGCTTACCTTTCCAAAAAATAAAGTTATTTCATAACATAGCTGACTAACTCATTGAACCTGCTTTGTAGTATATACACCACTGTGTTTTATATCAAAATGTGGGTTGGACTTCGCTGTCCGTGAGACAAGAACAACATGCTCTCGTGTTTGTCTATAAAGAACTTCTGAATAACTACCTTCTTATTTATCATCACTCATCAATATTAGAATTATAATTCCTAAAACCATGTCTCAATCATGGATTACACTTGAGGCCCATGCGATTTCCTCAGAGTTGGGTATGGCTGCCGTTTCCTGTTATGCTCCTTGCCTATGGAATAGCCTGCAGACTAAACTTAAACTTGAGACTTGTTGCCCATGCCCATTTTAAATATTTGTTGCCCATTTTAAATATTTGTTGCCCATTTTAAATATTTATTGGAGGATTTTTATTTTTGTATCGCTTGTAACTGTTTCGGGTAATGCAAGTTCTTGTGCTGTTAGGGGAATAACCTATGTGTAAATGTAATAATCTGTTGCTGTATTTTTTTGTGTTATGTGATCGTTTTGTTTGTCTTATGTAGTTTCTTAATCATTGTATCTAAACTGTATGTGTAAACATGTATGCGCAGGGCCCTGCTGTAAAAGAGACCTTGGTCTCAGTCTGTGTTCCTTGTTGAAATAAAGGTATAATAAAATAATTATAATATCCCTCTTATAGGAAAAAAGGCATTTAGAGAATTCAGATACAACCACTGTGTGCAAGGTAGAGATGTACATGTGTCTGGTGTAAAACAGTGGTTGTATATGCTAAATATTACACACCTGTCTTGGCTTTCTGTTTCTCACCGAGTTTGAGCTGCTCCTCGTGGATATGTTTGCCCGTCATTAGACGGGTGGATCTTTTGTTTTCGTTGAGGCACCAGTTTTAGCCCATTCTCGTCCATCAGTCTGAGGACATCAACTCGATGCATGGTAACCATGTTCTCTCCAGTCTCACTAATCACCTGCAGGTGGCGCTGGTGGATCTTCCGGCCAAGACTGCCAATGGCACGGGCTCGGGGATCCTGCTTCTTCTTGTAAGGCACCTGCCCTTCTCCAGCTTCATCTACTGTGTTGGACAGTGGAGACCATCCAAGACAACGGTGCAGTTACACATTTCCATTGTATGATAGGAGCCCAGACCCAGAGGCTATTCTCCAGGAGCTGGGAGTACCACCACAGACCCCTCTAGGTGCATGGCAGAGATACCACCTCAGACAAGCACTAGGCATTATGGGCCTATTATGAGAGTGGTTTACAAACGTGAACAGGTTACTAGGCATATTGCCACAAGAAATAAGCTATGTTTACAAGCCAGAAAATGCATGGGAAGGTCCATCGACAACTCTCCTAGTTGACAAACATGGAAGTCTGGCTAGCTACAGCTAGCTAACAACGTTTGACAGGGAGAATTAGCAGCCTGTACGAATACATAGAGAGAAGGCACGAGACAATCAGCTTCCAGATCGAACAACAGGAACAAATACGTTGTTTTGTTTTTTAAAGTAGCTTTTATATTGTATATTATTTTAAATTCGTTTTCGCATTGCCTTACGAGAGGCATTCTTTTCCATACTGAATGAAAATGGGGTCCTGTCTCCTTAACGGTTTTTGGCGCAGCATGATGACATTGTCGCAGAATGAATGATGATCTTTCTGTATTCATTTTGTAGTTTTCTTTATTAGACGTCGTTGGAGTCACTTTCTTATTATGTTGATAGCTAAACTTGGGCTATAATTAATAATGGATAGGCCACTGGCACTGGGGTACGATAGACTAGGCTACAGCTGCTGTTTATATTAGCCTGATCATGGGCTAGACTAATAGTTATCAAATGGTTTTCTAAGCAAACCTTGTGATTCCACATCTAAGTTTGATTTTGAATAGGCCTAGTCATTTGAAGGCAATTGGTCTTTCAAACGAAAGAACAAATCTCATTGACATGGCATATATTTTAAATAAATTCCATTCATTTGGCAGACAATCGAAGATATAATGACATAAAGGAACTGAAATAAAAGCGGGGTCTTTAAAACAGACCAGTGCAAGCGTAGTGCACGCACGGGTCAGCTTTCGCTCGCTCATCTGAACGTAACTCGGGTTGACACAGTTTGACCCGTCAATACCCTACTCTGCCAGTCTTTGTTTTGCACTTTCTTTCATAAGCACTACATTTTAGCCTTTATATTTAGCCAATTTGATGTTATATGCTCATGTTTATCAATACCCTACTATCTATTTTATATCCTTACTTTTTTTTCTCCATGTGTTGTTGATTTATTTAATCATAGGAACTTGATATGTTCAGTGGGGCCTTTATTTAAAGAGTCCCTTTTATGTGTTTAATGTACTCTGCTAGAGATTAGTGAGGGGAAAAAGCTGACTGATAAACAAAGGTGCTTTTCTATAGCTCTCAGAGGAGAACACTTTGAAAGGAGGAGGCGGTCATGTTTTTGTTTATATTGCTTTGGATGTTTGCAAACATTGTCAGCCTATTTGCTAAATTAGCCTATATTTTCTTCCTAGAATTCCACTGGGTAATGATCTGGATTGTAATTTCTGACACATACTTGAAGTCTGCAGTGATAGACTCATTGTCAACAAAGTTTTCGAGATGTTCAGTGGGCTCTGCGGTGTGGGGTTATCCCCTGCCCAGGCCTTGGTCTATAGAAATAGTAAATCGAGAGATTTTACAGTCAGATGAGCAGCAATAGATTAATTTGTTTAACGCTGCCTGGTACAAAGAGAGTCTAATCTTCGCTTTCTTCAATGGCTTTAACCTCAATGTCAGAGAGCGGAGCAACGTCTTGGAGACCCGTCTCTCGAAGGCGCACGCAGTGTCACCTGCCCAGCCACAGGTGCACCCCCTTCACTTAGGCTGCTTCTCAATGTTTTAGCTGCAGGAAATGCAAAAAAGCATAGGTCAGAGGTTGCAGGGGAGGCGGTTGCTATGTTATAGCCTGGTTTGAGGATAAGAAAGCGAGTGCTCGTTGGTGGGTCGTGAGAGAGGAGAATAGAGGCAGCGCTTGAGAAAGCTTTGGGGCTTCATTTGTTACAGAAAACACAAAAAAAGACTCAAAGTTAAAAAAGAGACCTCTGACATAGAGTGAAATGTCTCTGTCACTCAATGCTGTGTTTCTTATGTGTGTGGGGGTGGGGGGTGAGTGTGAGTGTGTAGCCTGGAGCCTGGAGGGCAAGGGGTGTTGGAAATAAGCTACATTGCACTTTTTGTATAGTTATGAGTTCTTGTCTTGAAGGCATGTATCTGGAGGAAAAACAAAACTTAAACACTTATCGGTTTGCATGCTCTGTTTCACAATGATAATTTGAGGCCTCAATCTCCAAAGTTGTATATCCTTTCTACAAACCAAACCGTGCATTTGTATAGACCTCTAAGTCTGGTAACCGTGTGGAACTTATTAGGAGCCTATAAGCATTTTATGATGAGGAACATAATAGGAGGCCAATTGCATATAGGCTGTTTGCAGTGCTGTGGTGTCTGGGCAGCTAAACAACATAATGATTGAGCTCCACCATTCAGCAAGCTGGGCAATGGTCAAAATGTAGAGAAACGTGGGGGTACTAACTGCCAATGTTAAAGAGAGGCCTATTTAAATATAATTCTTTAAAGGGGAATCTGAACAAAAAAAGTGCGTCGTTTGCGAGTAGCAGGTGGATGATTGTACACGGTTGACTGACTGGAAAGAAAGATGTGCTCCCCGAAAGAGCATTCATGGTGGAGAACGCGAGCTTCCTCATTTCCTAATTAGCGCACAAATTCTGGCACCCTGCGTTGCGGCGACACCCCAACAAAAAGGTAAGTTACCACAAGGGAACTTTTCTGTATCCTCTCAAAAGAGACTGTAACAATTCAACACAATGTTTCTTTTACATCTTTCTTTTGGTCTTCATCCCATTGGGCTTCTATGGGTGAGTCTGGTTTTCCCAAGGACAAACCTTCAACCATGTTTCTGCAAATATACAGAGATGCAGCCAGGCTGTGGTGCTGTCTAGCAACTGAATGAGTTGCTGATCAAATGAAACGTAGCATAACCCGCCCCCACCTCTCTCTTGCAATTTATGTCTCAATTAATTAATACATTGCAAAAACATTTGTAGGTCTCTATAGCTTAGGCTACAGTAAATGGTAATGATTGTTATATCCTTCTTGATTTGCATTTTTTATTCACTTTTCAATCGAGTTATTCCCTTTGTCGACCTAATAATCCACCATTCAACGGATTAGTCTAGTTTTAGAACTAGACTATTCTCACTTGCGTCTATCAATTCCATAATCATTTATATTTTATTGTATGTTTAGTGATCAGAAGTTGAGAAGGTTTGAAGCCACATGAAACAGGTCAACAATGTCTTAATATTTATGTTTAACTATACATGTCAGTATAAAACCTATAGTCTATTATTACTGTAAAATTATTATTCTAAGTAATGATGTAGGCTAATGATTTAGAAAATAATTTATATTATGCCGTAGTCACTCTCTTGTTCTTCTGTGCTGCTATGCTACATGTAAGCTATGTACTGTACCTGCAGGTACAGAACAAACACACCTAACTCATTTATTATTGATGTGTATACACGGCTCATCTGAAAAAGAGACCGTGGTCTCAGCATGACTCCCTGTGAAAATAAAGTTAAAATAAAAATGTAAAATATATATATTGTATTGAAAGGAAACTCCAAAAAACAGTTCGTTTACATAGCTGTTATTAGGCTACGCTTGTAAGTACATTGTAACAATTATTGTTATGATGCATTGTTACATTGTACTTGTCAATAACCCTGATTAGACAACCAACCCACTTGTAGTCTACTTAAAAAATAACAATGACAGTAGTAGGAATATTGTCTATTCTACATTTTGTCCAAATTCTGTTCTACTGTATGTACTGTTTATTCATACAGGTAGTTTAATTACACAAGAAACCTAGGATATATCAGAGATGGAATTTAAGTTCAGAAATGATTTACATTATTTGCGTGATGTTCAGACTTGGTACAAGTATTTTAATCCACTAGCCTGTCCTATGTATTCATGTAACACAATAAATTCACACAAACTGTCCTCATGTACTATATGATTTAACGTGTATAATGATTTACACCATACTCAACATGTTCAGATGGTTATGCATTGTGATATACTTGAGCAATTTATTACAAATTAAACAGTCACTTCTTAATTAAGCAAATATAAATAAGCTTCAAACAATTGTGGTTGAGACAAATTGTCTTGGGAAATGTCACAAATCATCATATACCTCAATGTTTTGTAGAAAACTGACAAAACAAGTGTCCAGATGTGAATTTATGAGCCATAAAATGAACCAATTTCAGAAACTATTATTGTCACTTACCACAATAGTTATTTTGACTTTATAGTTACTCAAATGGTCATTTTATTTAGCACCACCGCACCACAACAAAATGTAACAAGATATATGAATTTGCATTTGCATTACAGTTTATCAACTTTCTATATTCATACCACTAGATAGATGTTGAAATTTGTCTCAGAAAAACTCCTGGACTGTTAAAAACCTCCAGGGTGTTTTTTCAGAAAAAAAGATTCTCCTGACATTGTCTATGTGCACTCTCACTTCGGTGTGTTTTCTAGGTGTTTTTAATTCAAATAAAATCAAGGCTAATGCTTCATTAGCAGTTATTTTTACATAATGATCATCATGATGTTAACGCAATTACCAGGCTCTCAGTGTACAGGGTGTGAAAGGTATAATTACCCTGTAGCATGCTGGGAAATAGTTGGAGGTGTCTTTGGGCAGGTGGTCCGGGAAAAGGGAGTCACGCACAGGGTATGCCGAGGCAGGCAATTACTGGATAAATTTCACTTTAATAAATGTTGAGCTACATTTGGAAATGCAGAAAACAGAGCTTGCTGCCTAATGGGTGCTGCACTGAATCCACTTGAACAAGGGAATGATCTGAAAGAGGGTTTAATTAACACAAGCTACATGATCCAGAGAGGGACAGACATAATGTTAGAGTGAGGGGGAGAACGCTACAGGGATAATGTGAAAATTAGAGTAGGAGAGGGAGGGAGGGAGGGAAGGAAGGAGGACGCGAGAGATATGAAGGTGAGCATAATGTTTTGTACCACCTGTTTTCACTCGTTTATAATCCCACACGCTCATATTTGACATAGACTTACATATCAATGACACACACATACAGAACCAGTCAAAAGTTTGAATGCACGTACTCATTCAAGGGTTTTTCTTTATTTTTACTATTTTCTACATTGTATAATAATAGTGAAGACATCAAACTATGAAATAACACACATGCAATCATGTAGTAACGAAAAAAGTGTTGGAATGAGTAGGTGTGTCAACTTTTGACGGGTACTGTCAGGGGCGAAAATCTGATATCAACCTTGGAGGGGACAATTACATTACATTTTCTCAAGAGCAATTCCTGAGGGGGACACCAAAAGTAGTGCTGTAACACAGCCTACGTTGTAATATGTTAAATGTATATTGAGGAACCATAATTCCGACAACTGAATAATTGATAGGTACAGTAGTTAACTGAAGGGTTTAACCAACTTGTTCAAATCATTATAATACTACTATTAATAATAGTTATAGCATTGCTCCTTACCAGTCCAGTATGTATGCAGGTATTCGTACTTACAACTAGCAATATCAAGAAAGGCCAGTAGGTAGCAATGGTACTGTACACTGTATGGGTGTAGTTTTCATAAATACAATGAACATGGTGTGATCTCATCTAAAATAATCTCCATTGAGAACCATCAAAGTTAGTCTCCGTATTGAATTGACCTTTTAATTTGACTTTTTCTGATACATTTATATAGTCATTAAATGTGCCACTGGCCTGAGTCTACTACAATATCTTTACAAGAACAAAAAGCTTAAAATAAGTACAGTTCTAAAAGCAAAATAACTACTTCAATGAAAAACCCAAATAAATCAAACAAAATATCCTTCAGTCAGTGTCTCAACTCTTCAAACAGCAGCTATGGACAAGTATGTCGCACAAAGTATGCAATTTTAAATAAAATAACATGAAATAAATAATTTGTAAGTGTACTGTCGTGTACTGTCATGTACTAAAAACTACTCTCCTCTAGGCTGCTTAGTACCCGCTCATACTGCCCTAGCACAGCTCTAATAGCAGTATTCCTGTCACGATCGTGTTGACATGAATGAGAGGACCAAGGCGCAACATGATATGAATACATCTTCTTTATTTTATAACGAAGATGATCACGAAACACTTAAACAACACTAACAAAAACAACAAACGATCGTGAAACTTCAACCGCAAGTGCACACACAAACTACTTACGTCGACATATACATATACAATGACCCACAAACAGCTAAAGCCTATGGCAGCCTTAAATATGGTTCCCAATTAGAGACAACCGAAACCAGCTGTCTCTAATTGAGAACCCATTCAGGCAACCATAGACTTTCCTAGAAAACTACACACCCATAGACACAGCTAGATACATACACTCAACACAAACCCATACACTACCACCAACACCACCTCTACCATATAAATACCCCCAAACACACACATACCCCATGTCACACCCTGACCTAACTAAAATAATAAAGAAAACAAATAATACTAAGGCCAGGGCGTGACAATTCCGCACAGTCCACCTTGTTGGACATAGGGGTTTCCGGGTGGGCAGATGTGTTTCTTTGGACGTGGCAATTGATTCAAACATGCTCTTAAACTTTCCTGACTGGCCATAGAGGACACCTAACTGATGGACCCAAGAAAGGGAATCCCGGATCAGTGGGGAGGCTAAGCAGCCAGCCTGTGTAATCAGATTTACACAGTGTGCTCCACAATGGACATAGAGGGCTAATGGCTGCTGCCTTCTCACAATTGCCTGTGCACCTGTGTATTTTCCTGCCATGTTTGAGGCACCATCGTAACTCTGCCCACGTAAGCCAGACATGGGCAAATTGAGCCTCAACAACACTTCAGTTGCCACTTTCGCAATGCCCTCGCCTGTTGTCTCCGACACCCTGTATAGCCCAATAAACTCCTCGTGAGGGACAAGGTCATGGTCAACATAATGCAAAAAGACACTCTCCTGTTCAGCACCAGAGACATCTTGAGTATACAACAATTAATCACAACAGCAATACACTTGCAAACAATCTAGTTTTAGTCATCAGTTTAAGTTGAGAGCGGGGGTATCCATGGCATTTTCCAATTATGGTCCCTATTTTACAAGTAAAAAAATGAGAACCTTTCATAATGTTGCCAACAAAACTCAACAAACTTACCTGAGACTCCCTGTCTCTGCCAGTCTTGTCCCTGCCTATCTGTCCCCAGCTCTGCTGTCTGTGTGCCATCTGTTGCCTGCTCTGCTTAATGACATCATTGTGAAAACATTCCATTAGCATTTCACTTCTTTCTTATGAACATTTATCAACTCGTCTTTGAAGATATTAGGCTACTAGAGTTTCTTACTTTGCGTTTGTGGTACTGAAAAAATACTCTGATGTCCGTCTTTTTACTTTTTTCTGCCATTTTTACCTGGCTGGCTGGCCGGTCTAGCTGCACACACAACACATTTACACAACATATGCTACAACCTTTTCTAATTTTAATATAGTTGTTTCATATTGGCTGCGCTTCCAACAATAGCTGAATTTGTAAAAGCTAGCGAGCACCAATTCCGTTTCTTGGTGGTTTTGCTGTAATCTTAAAAAAAAAAAAAGGTGAAATAAAATAAATGTAAAAAATTTCACTAGCGACAATTTAGCTTTTGCAACGAGACCATTAAATATATTTAAGACAATGGTATAAGAGAAGTGTAGTTCTGTTCAGTTTGGACTTCAGTTTATAGCTAACCCTTATCACAGGGACTTTGAAGCACTAAAGCTGCATGCTGATCTTGGAATAAATGACGATAGCAAAGATTCCATCTTTGACGACGCCACATTAATGGAATTAGGTAACTAGCTAGCTTGCTAGTTAATGTTTGCTTTAGTTTGCGCGCTAGCTCTGCAAATCAGCTAGTGTGTGAACCCTGCCAACCATAAAAATGTAAAACATTGCTATGGCGCGATTGACTGGATAACCTCACGTAGTTACGTACATGTTGCCTTTCCGGACAGTAGATACGAACCCTCTATTACCTTGCCAGCTAAAGAACTGGCAGTGGATCAAACCATTGTGAGGCAAAGGGCGGGGTGGTCGCAATCTTTTGAAACTTAAAAAGGGCGCTATTACGTGTCCATAATCAGCACAACTGCTTTCATTGCGTATTATTAATATATTGAATTAACAGTAGTT
>NC_036844.1:30752972-30764067 GCF_002910315.2 Salvelinus sp. IW2-2015
CCATCAACAATTAATAAAAAATTGTACAATCGGAAGAGACCTAATCTCAGCTGCAATGCCGAATGATTGTATGGCCATGATGGTCAGAATTTCATTCTGTGCTTTGGGGCCTCTTGAAACGTCAACACTCTGTGCAAGAGTTTGCGGTTCAAAAATTGTGGGTGTGGCTGATATGGTTTTGTGCCATCACTGAGGTAACTGGACAATGCTGTGCCACTGTGCCCTATACTGGTGCTGCTGGCAACAAGGGTGACACCGGTCCTGCGTGGCTGTGACATTGTTCTCTGAAGCTCCTCCCCTGGCTCTTTCCCTTTTCACCACCTCACAGACTCAGTCTGTCCCTAGAAAAGAAATAAGGTGTTTGCCGTACTCCTAACTACCGGTACCCAAAAACTACACAATTAATCAACAAGCAATACCATTGCCATAAACAAATCTAGTTTTAGTCATCAGTTTAAGTTGAGAGCGGGGGTATCCATGGCATTTTCCAATTATGTCCCTATTTTACAAGTAAAAAAAAATTGAGAACCTTTCATAATGTTGTCCAACAAAGACTCAACAAACTTACCTGAGACTCCCTGTCTCTGCCAGTCTTGTCCCGCCTATCTGTCCCCAGCTCTGCTGTCTGTGTGCCATCTGTTGCCTGCTCTGCTAATGACATCATTGTGAAACAATTCCATTAGCATTTCACTTCTTTCTTATGAACATTTTATCAACTCGTCTTTGAGATATTAGGCTACTAGAGTTTCTTACTTTGCGTTTTGGTGTACTGAAAAATACTCTGATGTCCGTCTTTTGTACTTTTTTCTGCCATTTTTCTACCTGGCTGGCTGGGCGGTCTAGCTCCACACACACAACATTTACCACAACATATGCTACAACCTTTTCTAATTTTAATATAGTTGTTTCATATTGGCTGCTTCCACACAATAGCTGAATTTGTAAAGCTAGCGAGCACCAATTCCGTTTCTTGGTGTTTGCTGTAATCTTAAAAAAAAAAAAAGGTGAAAATAAAATAAATGTAAAAAAGTTCACTAGCGACAATTTAGCTTTTGCAACGAGACCATTAATATATTTAAGACAATGGTATAAGAGAAGTGTAGTTCTGTTCAGTTTGGACTTCAGTTTATAGCTAACCCTTATACAGGGACTTGAAGCACTAAAGCTGCATGCTGATCTTGGAATAAATTGACGATAGCAAAGATTCCATCTTGACGACGCCACATTAATGGAATAGGTAACTAGCTAGCTTGCTAGTTAATGTTTGCTTTAGTTTGCGCGCTAGCTCTGCAAATTCAGCTAGTGTGTGAACCCTGCCAACATAAAAATGTAAAACATTGCTATGGCGCGATTGACTGGATTAACCTCACTCAGTTACGTACATGTTGCCTTTCGGACAGTAGATACGACCCTCTATTACCTTGCCAGCTAAAGAACTGCAGTGGATCAAACCATTGTGAGGCAAAGGGCGGGGGTGGTCGCAATCTTTTGAAACTTAAAAAGGCGGCTATTACGGTGTCTATAATCAGCACAACTGCTTTCATTGCGTATTATTAATATATTGAAATTAACATAGTTATGTTTACAGTGATAGATTGGGGGACAAAATCCATATTTTTCCCAGGATGGGGGGTCGTGTCCCCCCCGTCCCCCCTGGGATTCCGCCATGGGTACTGTACATATACACATACACACGTATACACACACACAGGCGCACAGCGCGCACACACACACACACAAACACACAAATTAGCTAGTACATAGAAATTCCGATACAGCCACATAATTTACATTATGTACATTAAATATACAGTATAAGACAAAATTGTGTAAAACCCTTTACATATATCAATGCTCAACTATAATTACACGTATATTCCCCCACAATACTTGTGCGTGTGTTTGTGTGTGTGTGCACGCACATATTATTATTGTGTATATAGAATTTCTCAACAAGCTCTCACAGTCTGATGTCAAAATTAAACCATTCATCCATCAAATTTTTGAAATTGTTTTAAATGTCAAATTTAGAAGTTTTATGGTTAGGTGTAGGCATTAACTCCCTATTATTTAAGGTTAGGGTTAGGTTAGGAATTAAACTCGGATGGTTAAGATAAGGGTTAAGGTTTGGATAGGATTAAACAAAAATCTCAAAAACAACTTCCATTGCTGGATTCGAATTTGCTCGCCCATTCGCACATCCCTGCCACAACACCGTAGCAAAGTCGAAACCTACTTGAAGGTAACAGCGCTCACTGTTGCCCTAATTAGCCAGTTTCCACGTCATCTCCCAACATCCTCAGACATGGATGGATGTCGAATACTGACTTGTATCACGGTCGACCTGGCTGGATTTCTATAGGGATGTATGGTCTCTGAAATAAAATCTTATTATATATATCTTATTGGAGGCCGTCATTGTAAATAAGAATTTTGTTCTTAACTGACTTGCCTAGTTAAATAAAGTTAAATACATTTTAAAAGGATAACAATAATTTTTTCATATTGTCCTTGGCATACAAAGTAGTGTTTATACAAGTTGTATTTATTATTCCATAGTGTGTATACCATCTGTGACTGTGTGGATACCATGTGTGACTGTGGTTATACCATCTGTGACTGTGTATACCATGTGTAACCTTGTATGTATACCATCTGTGACTGTGTATACCATGTGTAAACTTTGTGTGTATACCATATGTGACTGTGTATACCATGTGTAACTTTGTGTGTATACCATCTGTGACTGTGTATACCATGTGGACTTTGTGTGTATACATGTGTGACTTTATGTGTATACCATGTGTTAAACTTTGTGTGTATACCATGTGTGACTTTGTGTGTGTATACCATGTGTGACTTTGTGTGTATACCATGTGTGACTTTGTGTGTAACCATGTGTGACTTTGTGTGTATACCATGTGTAACTGTGTGTATACCATGTGTAACTTGTATGTTATCCATGTGTAGTTTGCTATACCATGTGTGACTGTGTGTATACCATGTGTGATTTGTGTGTATACCATGGGTAGCTTTGTGTGTATACCATGTGTGGACTTCGTTGTATACCATGTGTGACTTTGTGTGTATACCAATGTGTAACTTGGTGTGATACCATGTGTAAACTTTTGGTATACCAGTGTGACTGTGTGTTACCATGTGTGACTTTGTGTGTATACCATGTGTAGCTTTGTGTGTATACCATGTGTGACTTTGTGTTGATACCATGTGTGACTTTGTGTTGTATACCAATTTTTTTTGTGTAACTTTGTGTGTATACCAGTGTAACTGTGGATATACCATGTGTAACTTGTGTGTTTATACCATGTGTGACTGTGTGTAACATGGTTGACTTTGTGTGTATACCATTGTGTAGCTTTGTGGTGTATACCATGTGTGACTTTGTGTGTATACCATTTGTGGACTTTGTGTGATACCAATGTGTAAACTTTGTGTGTATACCATGTGTGACTTTGTGTGATATACCATGTGTAACTTGTGTGATTATACCATGTGTGACTTTGTCGTGTATATACCTGTGTAACTTTGTGTGTATACCATGTGTACTTTGTGTGTATACCATGTGTGACTGTGTGTATACCATGTGTGACTTTGTGTGTATATGATGAGGGAGGAGCTTTTTTTTTCATGAGCATGGCCTTATTTCTATTACAGCATGTTGGATGACTGTCATTCATATTCCATTCACCCTGTTCAATGTAACCATCACTAGGTTTAGGCTACTACATGATACTCAAATTTCCATATACCCATCATGAGGTTGCTACAACCTAGCCTATAAATGAACGTTTACAATGCATGTGCACACAGGTCGAAGAAAAAATTTGAGATGACGGTGACACATGGACAGACAGTGACACATTCAATACCGCTTGCACACTCTTGCCTGCATCTAGCTATCTAGGGTGTAATCATTAATCCAACAAATTGCAAACCAGAGGTTCTATTGGAAATACAGGTAATTTTTATCCCCGTTTCGTTTGCTTCTGTTTAAGAAACGTTTTCAACAGAATCGGCGGAATGAATACACCCCTGATCTGCATAAACACGATCACTTTCATAGCAGCCACCTTTGTATTCCTTCTCATCTCGATGCACTCTCCTCCTCTACCTTTTCCTTTTGTTTGTTGACTTCAATGAACAACACATCAGCTAATTGTGACCAGGCGAAAAAAACGTTACAAGCCAAACCGTGTCGTAACCGCGTACACACAGCCTACATCGTTGTCCCCAATTAGCTAAAGTAACGTCCTAGTCAAACATAGCTAATAGAACTAATGCGTTAATAAAACCCACTACAATCATGAGTGATTATATTCAGTAAGCAGTTACAGCCGGCAAGCCCCGGTGGCAATAAAATAATAAAACCAAAAGTTTACCTTGACTTGGAAGATTCCAGTGTTGTGTTGGATAGTCATAGCCACTTAGCTAACATACAGTAGCATCCCGCTGTTGAGCTGGGTGTTGAGTTTTAAACTAGACAGCTGCATTTGGCTAGTAAGTAAGTGAAACTGAAAGTCAAAAAAAATATATCTACTCTCCTCTCGCTCTCTCTCTCTGGACAACATGTCAGTTCATGCTGTAAGAGCTCTGATAGGTTGGAGGAACATCCTCCGGAAGTTTGTCATAATTACTGTGTAGGAGGAGGATGACGGAAGCTAGCTGTCCTCCGGCTACACCATGGTGCTACCCTACAGAATGCTGCTGAGGCTACTTATAGACCTTCATTGCAAAACAGTGTTTTAATCAATTAGTTCGTAACGTGGATATATTTAGTTATAGTTTTAACTAAAAGGATAACTTTTCAATGTTTTAAAAAGTTTTATTTTATGAAATTCACTGAGGAGGATTGTACTCCCCTTCCTCCTCTGAGAGCCTCCACGGTGATTTACATGTGTGGCTTTGTGGGTATACCATGCTGTGGCTTGTGTGTATACCATGTGTGACATTGTGTGTATACCATGTGTTCTTACACGTGGGTAATGTAAAGCCTACAATGTATGGGTGTGTAGATGGTGTGGGTGTTTGAGTGAGTAGTGTAAACGTGTAGTTTGTATGTGTAGGGGCTCCTGGCTGTGAGCGGCCGGTCTCCTCCACTCTGCTGGAGCTAAAAGCCCTGAAACGGGGACGGTAATTGCCCAATTAGCCCTCGCCCCTCTGCTCGTGGGCCGCAGAGCCCTACGCGCCTCCACGCGCTCACAGAGTCACAATAATTGAGCTGAAAGCAAACAACGGACGACAGACAAACAAGCTACTAGAAAATAATTACTTGAGGTGTTTCTTTTCGATACCTTACAGGGATTCATATCGTCAATAGCCCTAAAGCTGCTCGAAACGCTGGTAGTTGTCATTTTCATAGAGATTTGATAATGACATTAATTTGTCTTAATGGGTGGTCTAGTGTTAAAATAGTCAAATGAGCTGAAATTGGTCTTGTCATGGCAGGCAGAGAGGACTTCACCGCCGCTCCCGACAGACACGAGGAGATAATTTTGGTGTGCTTGACAAATTTCCAATAATTTGTTATATGGAACATGAGTAATGCTAGTGCCATTAATGTTCAGTTTCCTTTAAATTCATTACTGACCCTTTTCCCTTTCATCTTTACTGCCTCTGCCCATTTTTTCACACTCACACACACACACACACACACACACACACACACACACACACCACACACACACCACACACACACAACACACACACACACACACACACACACACCCACACCACACACACACCACACACAAACACACACACACACACTGAAGACTTGTATACACTGCACATACTTCTGAACAGGGAACACAAAACATCAGATTGGTACATTTTATAGATTCATTTATCACAGATTTAAATGGATAGTTTCCTCAGTTCATTTTCCGTCTACTTTCATCAGTTACAGCCATGCAGCTGAGATGGGATTGAAACTACTAAGGCACCAGCAGTCTTGTAAAATAATGCAGATTTCAGTCCAGTCAGGATTTCAGTCCCAATTTTTCTAACAATCACCCCACTACGTATGGTAACATCATATCACTGAATCAAGGAATTTGAGTTGTAAATATTAAACGTTCAAACCATTGATGTTTACAGTGATAGATTGGGGGGGACAAATCATATTTTTCCCAGGATGGGGGGGTCGTGTCCCCCCCGTCCCCCCTGGGATTTCCGCCTATGGGTACTGTACATATACACATACACACGTATACACACACACAGGCGCACAGGCGCGCACACACACACACACAAACACACAAATTAGCTAGTACATAGAAATTCCGATACAGCCACATAATTTACATTATGTACATTAAATATACAGTATAAGACAAAATTGTGTAAAACCCTTACATATATCAATGCTCAACTATATTACACGTATATTCCCCCCACAATACTTGTGCGTGTGTTTGTGTGTGTGTGCACGCACATATTATTATTGTGTATATAGAATTTCTCAACAAGCTCTCACAGTCTGATGTCAAAATTAAACATTCATCCATCAAATTTTGAAATTGTTTTAAATGTCAAATTTAGAAGTGTTTATGGTTAGGTGTAGGCATTAACTCCCTATTATTTAAGGTTAGGGTTAGGTTTAGGAATTAACTCCGGATGGTTAAGATAAGGGTTAAGGTTTGGGATAGGATTAAAACAAAAATCTCAAAAACAACTTCCATTGCTGGATTCGAATTTGCTCGCCCATTCGCAATCCCTGCCACAACACCGTAGCAAAGTCGAAACCTACTTGAAGGTAACAGCGCTCACTGTTGCCCCTAATAGCCAGTTTCCACGTCATCTCCCAACATCCTCAGACATGGATGGATGTCGAATACTGACTTGTATCACGGTCGACCTGGCTGGGATTTCTATAGGGATGTATGGTCTCTGAATATAAAATCTTATTATATATTATCTTATTGTAGGCCGTCATTGTAAATAAGAATTTGTTCTTAACTGACTTGCCTAGTTAAATAAAGGTTAAATACATTTTTAAAAGGATAACAATAATTTTTTCAATATTGTCCTTGCATACAAAGTAGTGTTTATACAAGTTGTATTTATTATTCCATAGTGTGTATACCATCTGTGACTGTGTGTATACCATGTGTGACTGTGTGTATACCATCTGTGACTGTGTATACCATGTGTAACCTTGTATGTATACCATCTGTGACTGTGTATACCATGTGTAACTTTGTGTGTATACCATATGTGACTGTGTATACCATGTGTAACTTTGTGTGTATACCATCTGTGACTGTGTATACCATGTGTGACTTTGTGTGTATACCATGTGTGACTTTATGTGTATACCATGTGTAACTTTGTGTGTATACCATGTGTGACTTTGTGTGTATACCATGTGTGACTTTGTGTGTATACCATGTGTTGCTTTGTGTGTATACCATGTGGAACTTTGTGTGTATACCATGTAACTTTGTGTGTATACCATGTGTAACTTTGTGTGTTATACCATTGTGACTGTGTATACCATGTGTGACTTTGTGTGTATTACCATGTGTAGCTTGTTGTGTATACCATGTGTGGACTTGTGTGTATTACCATGTGTGACTTTGTGTGTATACCAATGTGTAACTTTGTGGGGTATACCATGTGTAACTTTGTGTTGTAACCATGTGTGACTGTGTGTATACCATGTGTGAACTTTGTGTGTATACCATGTGTAGCTTTGTTGTATACCATGTGTGACTTGTGTGTATACCATGTGTGACTTTGTTTTACCTGGTGAACTTTGTGTGTATACCATGTGTAACTTTGTGTGGTATACCATGTGTAACTTTGTGTGTTTATACCATGTGTGACTGTGTGTATACATGTGTGACTTTGTGCTGTATACCCATGGTGTAGCTTTGTGTGTATACCATGTGTGACTTTGTGTGTATACCATTTGCTGAACTTTGTTGTATACCATGTGTAAACTTTGTGTGTATACCATGTGTGACTTTGTGTGTATACCATGTGTAACTTTGTGTGTATACCATGTGTGACTTTGTGTGTATACCATGTGTGACTGTGTGTATACCATGTGTGACTTTGTGTGTATATGATGAGGGAGGAGCTTTTTTTTTCATGAGCATGGCCTTATTTCTATTACAGCATGTTGGATGACTGTCATTCATATTCCATTCACCCTGTTCAATGTAACATCACTAGGTTTAGGCTACTACATGATACTCAAATTTTCCATATACCCATCATGAGGTTGCTACAACCTAGCCTATAAATGAACGTTTACAATGCATGTGCACACAGGTCGAGAGAAAAATTTGAGATGACGGTGACACATGGACAGACAGTGACACATTCAATACCGCCTTGCACACTCTTGCCTGCATCTAGCTTATCTAGGGTGTAATCATTAATCCAACAATTGCAAACCAGAGGTTCTATTGGAAAAATACAGGTATTTTTATCCCCGTTTCGTTTGCTTCTGTTTAAGAAACGTTTTCAACAGAATCGGCGGAATGAATACACCCCTGATCATGCATAAACACAGATCACTTTCATAGCAGCCACGTTGTATTCCTTCTCATCTCGATGCACTCTCCTCCTCTCACCTTTCTCCTTTGTTTGTTGACTTCAATGAACAACACATCAGCTATATGTGACCAGGCGAAAAAAACGTTACAAGCCAAACCGTGTCGTAACCGCTACACACAGCCTACATCGTTGTCCCCATATTAGCTAAAGTAACGTCCTAGTCAACATAGCTAATAGAACTAATGCGTTAATAAACCCACTACAATCATGCAGTGTATATTCAGTAAGCAGTTACACCGGCAAGCCCCGGTGGCAATAAATTAATAAAACCAAAAGTTTACCTTGACTTGGAAGAGTTCCAGTGTTGTGTTGGATAGTCATAGCCACTTAGCTAACATACAGTAGCATCCCGCTGTTTGAGCTGGGTGTTTGAGTTTTAAACTAGACAGCTGCATTTGCTAGCTAAGTAAGTGAAACTGAAAGTCAAAAAAAATATTATCTCTCTCTCTCGCTCTCTCTCTCTGGACAACATGTCAGTTCATGCTGTAAGAGCTCTGATAGGTTGGAGGACATCCTCCGGAAGTTGTCATAATTACTGTGTAGGAGGAGGATGACGGAAGCTAGCTGTCCTCCGGCTACACCATGGTGCTACCCTACAGAATGCTGCTGAGGCTACTATAGACCTTCATTGCAAAACAGTGTTTTAATCAATTAGTTCGTAACGTGAATATATTTAGTATAGTTTTAACTAAAAAGGATAACTTTTCAATGTTTTAAAAAGTTTATTTTTATGAAATTCACTGAGGAGGATGGTACTCCCCTTCCTCCTCTGAGGAGCCTCCACTGGTGTATTACATGTGTGGCTTTGTGGGTATACCATGTGTGGCTTTGTGTGTATACCATGTGTGACATTGTGTGTATACCATGTGTTCTTACACGTGGGTAATGTAAAGCCTACAATGTATGGTGTGTGTAGATGGTGTGTGTGTTTGAGTGAGTAGTGTAAACGTGTAGTTTTGTATGTGTAGGGTGCTCCTGGCTGTGAGCGGCCTGGTCTCCTCCACTCTGCTGGAGCTAAAAGCCCTGAAACGGGACGGTAATTGCCCAATTAGGCCCCTCGCTCTGTGGGCCGCAGAGCCCTACGCGCCTCCACGCGCTCACAGAGTCACATAATTGAGCTGAAAGCAAACGAACGGACGACAGACAAACAAGCTACTAGAAAATAATTACTTGGAGTGTTTCTTTTCAGTACCTGTACAGGGGATTTCATTATCGTCAATAGCCTCTAAAGCTGCTCGAAACGCTGGTAGTTGTCATTTTCATAGAGATTTGATAATGACATTAATTTGTCTTAATGGGTGGTTCTATTGTTATAAATAGTCAAATGAGCTGAAATTGTCTTGTCATGGCAGGCAGAGAGGACTTCACCGCGCTCCCGACAGACACGAGGAGATAATTTGGTGTGCTTGACAAATTTCCAATAATTTGTTATATGGAACATGAGTAATGCTAGTGCCATTAATGTTCAGTTTCCTTTAAATTCATTACTGACCCTTTTCCCTGCCCTTTCATCTTTTACTTGCCTCTGCCCATTTTTTCACACTCACACACACACACACACACACACACACACACACACAACACACACACCACACACACACACACACACACACACACAACCACACACACACACACACACACACACACAACACACACACACACACACACACACACACACACACTGAAGACTTGTATACACTGCACATACTTCTGAACAGGGAACACAAACATCAGATTGGTACATTTTATAGATTCATTATTCACAGATTTAAATGGATAGTTTCCTCAGTTCATTTTCCGTCTACTTTCATCAGTTACAGCCATGCAGCTGAGATGGGATTGAAACTACTAAGGCACCAGCAGTCTTGTAAAATAATGCAGATTTCAGTCCCAGTCAGGATTTCAGTTCCAATTTTTCTACAATCCCCCACTACGGATGGTAACATCATATCACTGAATCAAGGTAATTTGAGTTGTAAATATCTAAACGTTCAAACATTGACAAACATCCCATTGTATTCGTTGCTTTAACCCTGTCTCTTAACTTCATTCACAAAGTGACAAGCTCCTGTTACAGTACCAAACAGCCATATGACGCAGAAGCATACATCTTCAATGAGCTATGAGCCTTGGGATGCCTGTTCCCCATTGGTACTATTGATAAACCCTAATAACAAATTCATATGAGGAATAACAATATATTTTATGATAGATACTCAAACATTGCTCAATTGGTGTGCTTTTTATTACATTGATTGATATATGCATTTTCTATATCTTGGTGTCTGTGTGTGTCATTTGAGAGTGTATATAATAGTAATTTCTAAGTTATCTCAGAGAGGGTCCATAGAGGTTGGGCGCAGTGACTCAGGAGCTGATTGGTGATTCAGGGATGAAGCCATACTTCCTGCTGGTGACTTATTGCGTAATGTTATCTAATAAATAGTTTTTAAACAGCCCTCTTATAACCTTTCAACAAGCCTCGCAGCAGACCAGTAAATACACTATC
>NC_036844.1:30764168-30778368 GCF_002910315.2 Salvelinus sp. IW2-2015
CAACACCAGACGAGAACAGAAAACACCAGACTGAACCGAGCCCACACCAGACGGAACAGGACACAACACCAGAACTGAACAGCACAACACCACAGCTGAACAGAACAACACCAGGACTGAACAGCACAACACCAGACTGAACAGCACAGCACCAACTGAACAGACACACACCACCACTGAACAGAACCAACACCAGACGTGAACAGCACAACACCAGACAGAACAAACCCAACCCCACCCAAACCCCAACGGAACAGAACAACACCACACTGACAGGCACAACACCAGACTGAACAGCCACACACCCACCACACTGAACAGCGCAGAACACCAGACTGAAAACAGGCACAACACCAGACTGAACAGCACAACACCACGACTGAACAGTAACAACACCAGGACTGACAGAAACACCCACACTGAACAGAACAACACACACTGAACAGCACAACACCAGGACAGAACAGAACAACACCAGACTAACAGCACAACACCAGGACCTGAACAGCAAGCACCAGACTGAACAGCAAACACACTACAACTAACAGCACAACACCACACTGAACAGCACAACACCCAGACTGAACAGCACAACACCAGACTGAACAGCACAACACCAGACTGAACAGCACAACACCAGACTGAACAGAACAAACACTACACTACAACAGCACCAACACCACACTGAACAGCACAACACCCAGACTGAACAGCACAACACCAGACTGAGAAGCACACACCAGACTGGCACCAACAACAGCACAACACCAGGACTGAACACGAACAAACACCAGACTGAACAGCACAACACCAGACAGAACAGAACAACACCAGACTGGGACAGAACAACACCACACTGAACAGAACAAACACCACACTGAACAGCACAACACCAGACTACAGCACAACACCAGACTGAACAGCACAACACCAGACTGCGAACAGCAACAGCACCAGACTGAACAGAACACACTACACTAAACAGCACAAACACCACCACTGAACAGCACAACACCAGACTGAACAGCACAACACAGACTGAACAGCAACACCAGACTGAACCAGAACAACACCGACTGACACAGGAAACACCACGGAACTGAAACAGCACAACACCCAGACTGAACAGCACAACCACCAGACTGAAGCAGCACAAACACCAGGACTGAACAGCACAACACCAGACTGAACAGAACAACACCAGACTGAACAGCACAACCACCAGACAGAACAGAACAAACACCAGACTGGACAGAACAAACACCACACTGAACAGAACAACACCACAACTTGAACAGCACAACACCAGACTGAACAGCACAACACCAGACTGAACAGCACAACACCAGACTGAACAGCACAGCACCAGTGACTGAACAGAACAACCAACTACACTTAAACAGCACAACACCACACTGAACAGCACAACACCAGACTGAACACGCACAACACCAGACTGAACAGCACAACACCAGACTGAACAGAACAACACCACACTGAACAGAACAACACTACACTAAACAGCACAACACCCACTGAACAGCACAACACCAGACTGACTGAACAGCACAACACCAGACAGAACAGAACAACACCTGGACAGAACAGACAACACCACACTGAAACAGAACAACACCACACTGAACAGCACAACACCAGACTGAACAGGCACAACACCAGACTGAACAGAACAACACCACACTGAACAGCCACACCAGGAACTGAACATTACAACACCACACTGAACAGCACAACACCACACTGAACAGCACAACACCAGAGCCCTGAACAGAACAACACCACACTGAACAGACAACACCACACGACAAACAAACACCACACTGACAGAACACCTAGACTGAACAGCACAACACCAGACAGAACAGAACAACACCAGACTGAACAGACAACACGCACGACTGAAGCAGCACACACCACGACAGAACAGCACACAACACCAGACTGGAAACAGCACAAAACACCAGATGAACGAACAACACACCAACTGAACAGCACACACACCAGCTGAAACAGACAACACCCACAATGATAACAGCACAAAACACCCAAACTGAACAGGCACAACACCCAACTGACAGCAAACCACACGAACACACACCCACGACGAACACACACTGACGAACAACACCAGAAGAACAGCACAACCACCAGACAGAACAGAACAACACCAGACTGAACAGCACAACACCAGACGAACAGCACAACACCAGGACGAACAGGACAACACCAGACTGAAACAGACAACACCAGACTGAACAGCACAACACCACACTTGGACTGAACAGCACAACACCAGACTGAACAGCACAACACCAGACTGAACAGAACAACACCACACTGAACAGCACAACACCAGACTGAACAGTACAACACCACACTGAACAGCACAACACCACACTGAACAGCACAACACCAGACTGAACAGAACAACACCACACTGAACAGCACAACACCACACTGAACAGCACAACACCAGACAATAGAGTTGTTATTGGAGTGTAAATGAGGGTCAATAGAGCAGGAGAGAGGAGAGAAACTTCTACTATGGATACAATACATTTTTTGTTGTGTTTTCTTGTTGGTTTTTTTGTCTTAGTTTATGTGTGTGAATGTGGTGTGTTTCTATACATTTCTGTGCTGGCGTTGGTTTATGTGCATGCGTGTGTATTTGTGTGATGATGTGTGACACACTCCAGATGAAAAGTCTCAGAGCCTCTCAGATCCACACAACAGCCAATGAAGAATCAGTGACTTTTATTGGTGTAGAATAAAAGGATGGGATGAAAGAGTCAAAGCCTAAAAGAGAGAAAGAAGGGATTCAGAGGGAGGGGCAAAGGAGTGCAGGACAAGGGCTCTATCCATCACGGCCGTGGAGGAGAGGAGACGCATTCCACCTCTCAGAGCAGGAGGATACACTCACTCAAGCCACAATGGAGGGGGAGGCTGGGAGAGACTGGGAGGGGCGTCCATCAATACTCAACCTCACCCATGGACTCTCTGTCCACACAGTCTCAATTCAGCTCCCAGTCCAATTCACTGCCCTCTGTGGGCATGACAAATGTACATTTCTGATGCCAAAAGCATTCATACCCACAACTTAGCAAAAACAAAATCACACTGCACTAGCTCATGGTTTACACTCTAGGTTGTTGGTTTCAGTGTCACTCATGTCTTCTCCAGGTTTTACATGTTTTTTATGTCTTCAGTCTGTTCCTGTGTTGGTGTCATTATTTTGGAGGTCTCTCTCTATCTGTCTGTCTCTCTTTCTCTCTCTCTCGGCTCTCTCTCATTCTCTCTCTTTTTCTCTCTTTTTCTCTCTCCCTCTCTCTCTCTCTCTCTCTCTCTCTCTCTCTCTCTCTCCCTTTCTTTCTCCCTCTCTTTCTGTCTGTCTGTCTCTCTTTCTCTCTCTCTTTTTTTCTCTCTCTCTCTATCTCTTGCTCTCTTTCTCTCTCTCTTTCTCCCCACCCCAGTCAGTCAAAAGTAGGCCGTAGAGGAGCAGAGGGTGGTAGGATGGTCGGAGGTGGGTGGGGGGGGGGGGGGTGGGTTTAGTGGATTGGGAGGGCGGAGGGCGAGGTGATGGCTTCTGGAGTGCACCCTTTCACATCTCTCTCTTTCTCTGTCTGAGCAGCGTGAAGAGGTGGGAGAGATGAGGGGCCTCCTCCTCACGCCCCCAGGGGCTGCACCTGCCAGGGGTGAGGGCAGTGAGTGTGAACTCTGACATTGTACCCTCCGGGCTTGCTCATTTGATGCCCATACACAGGTAATATACGTATACAAACGCACACTGTTACACACACATGTTGCGTCCCTATCATCCAAACAAGCACATATTTTGTGTACACTTCACACACACACATTTCACACAACTCAGCATGCTTACTGACGTGAAATTACTAATTATCATTTGAATTGTTTGGAAATGTATACATTTTCAGAATTGTATTTAGTGTTAAGGAATTAGGACTTGTTGAGCTCTTGTTTGTTATCTAGCGCTGTTTTGTGATTTACTTTTAGTTCTGTTTTGGGTTGGTTACATTCTGTACAGATGACCTGTCTCGTGCCTGTGTATAGTTCTAAATGTAGTGCTGAGAAGTCCCGTACCTGAGAGTTCTGCTCCATAATGTAGGGTTTGGCCCTGTACTGGTTTGTGTCATCTTGGAGTGGTTCTGTTTGGGTATCTTCCAATTCATCTTATTTGTCTGTGGTCCATCATGGGAGTGGCATCCCAAAGAGTAGGTCTCATTTATTAAAGTAATCTGTGCACAGGCTGTCATAACGGTTCTGGCAGCTCTTGTTATGTTTGACAAACTGGCAACAAATTAGTATTATTCAGTGTGCGGAGGTCCGTTTGGGTTCTGTCAGGACTCAGATCAGTGCGAAGGTCGGTGTCAGTGGACCCCTGGCCCGGGCTAGCTGAAAGCCAGTGTATTGGTTTCTATGGTAATGGAGGAGTAGTAACCCCCCACTCAGCAGCGTCCCGCCGCGTGTCGCCTCCTCAATAGAGCGCATCTGCAGAAAACTGGGGACCCTCTGAAATGGGCAGTGACCCGTCCCCAGCAGCCACAAAAAAAGCAACAAATTTTATACCCCAGAACCACAGAGTTGGGCTTTTTCTCAGCGCTTACGTCATAACTCAGAGACAAAAAGCTGGGACAGAGCCCTGCACTGTCAAATGCAGAGAGAGGGAGAGAGAGGACTGGAGGAGGGGGGGGTGGTCACCCCGATCATTAGGGTGGGGGGAGAAGTCAGATGCAGGAATGAATGAGAGAAAAAAAATCAAACGAAAACTTAAACAAAAGCTGGCTCCAAAACACAATGACGGCCATAGAGATTTGGTAAGAAAAGGGGATATTGGGTTATGAAAATGAATCAGGGGGCTATTCTTACTCACGTCCCCAAATGTCTTATTCATTACCCTGAAAGTGTCGATCTCGCCTTGGCAACAGCTCACTCATTTCAGGACTGGGTACAGTTTTACATTTTCATCAGAATTTATACTGAATTGAGCAACTCAACCTTCACCACAGCATTTCCACACAACATATGTTCTGCTATAGCACCACTTCAGAAATAAAATTGCCAACAAAAATTATGCTCCTGCCTCTAAAATAGTACTGTTTTTACCATTATAGTGCAAAGTAACAATGCAATTCACTATACACAACTCATCTATTCTAAAACACTGCTCCAAAATACTTGGAAAAGTACTGAATTTAAAACAATGCTAACATTAATATTGCATTTTCTCCATCACAATATTTTCTCTTAAACTAATAAAAAATGATACTAACTGTTAAAAGGAGAATGATGGGAGAGAGGGAAAAGTTCAGGGGCTGGGAAATTAACAGGATATAAGAGATGATGGAGCCATCCAAGCAGCAATGCAATCCTGAGAGCTTAATTATACAATCCCATTATTGCAATTAAACCACTTTAGTTTGAGTAAGAAATGGAAATAAACAAGTCAATACAAATACAATAGTAATGTTGACAGTTTGCAGGCAGTGTGGCAGCTTCCCACCCTCCCCAACCCCTCTTCTATTCTCCTCCTCCCTCCCATGGCTCAGTCGTCAATCCCAGGGGGGATCCAATTAATTAAATTAAGCGAATACACAAGTACTGTGGGACTCTATCAAATAGCCTATGGTTTACTTGTTCAAGTATATCTGAAACTAGTTAGCTAGTTCACTAAGAATACATGTTTCTTCAAAATATTTAGAATTTCAACCTGTATCCTCAACTTCCAGCTTTCATCATAGGACAATGCTGTGTGATTGGAAATTGATTTCAGATAGCATCGCAATCTTTGAAAAGTGCTTGAAGTTTAACCAAATTTCTCCCTCCTTCCTATACGGTCTATTCTTCTTTTCAAGCACATCTCCCCACCCCTCCCTCCCGCTTTCTCCCGCTTTCTCTCCAAGAGCCAATGTAGCCAGCTCACCGAGAGACATGAGAGGAGCTGAAAGAGGGACGATGAGAGAGCGAGATGGCTACAATGAAGGAGGGGAAGAAAAGAATGAAGGGAGGGAACTAGGGAGGAACAGAAAAGTAAAACGATTAAAAGGAGGGAGGAGTAGAGAGAGACAGGCAGCACTCGTTTGGGTCATAACTCTGTGCACATGACTAGTTTCTGTGGGTTTCTTATGACTTTTTCTAAGGAGAGGGAAGGAAAGTGGTGGAGAAAGTGGTTTGCCATTCTTTCACATATTGTTGTTAGGGAGTGTTTGGGTGTGATAAAAGGACAGAAACAGAGAGCGGAACAAAGGGGGGGTACCTTGGCTGAAGGCACTGTCACTGACGTCCCCAACACTTTGAACAACTTGTCAATGGAGATGCTGAAGTGGCCGCATTCTAAGCATTCTGTCACACATTTGTGTACAAACCGTTGAAAGAGCTTGCTGACCTGCCCATCGCCCTTTATTGCAGTTCAAATGGCAAGGCGCATGCATTGTGTCTGGGAGTTCATTAAATTCATTGGTTTGACCTGTTATTTTAAAGCCGAAAAGTCTACTGAATCGGAAAAATCTGAGTCAGCCATACAAAATGGCCTGATGACCTCCATAGGGAAACAGACCCCTTTGAGCAGCATGTCAAGGCTTTCATATGGGAATGAAAGCCAAAGGGGACATTTTAAAACATATCTATACCATAACAAATGTATTCACATCAAACGGGTATTATGTACGCAGAGTGTCGTTATCAAACGTCCATTAGCTCTATACTTCAGTATAGTTTGATGGGCATTTCGTCAAAATGCCTTAAGGCCTAGTGCAGTCAAAAACTTGATTTTCCTGTGTTTTATACTGTATGCATTTCCACACTATGAGGTTGGAATAATACTGTGAACTCATGAAAATGATGATAATGCCCTTTTAGTGTAAGAGTTGTTTGAAAAGACCACCTGAAATTTCAGCCTGTTTTGGTGGGATGGAAATTTGGCCTGCTTGGTGAAATCACCAGGCCGTAAATGAGTAAATAGACCAATAAGCAAGAGCGTTCCAAACCTCTCTGCCAATAACAGTTAGTTTTCAGTTTTCCCCTCCCCACTCAGACCACTTCCAGACAGACCTAGCTAAATACTTGCTTGAGAAATTGCTCAAGTAACAAAAGTTTATTTCAAAAACAGGGGGCAGGCAAATGACAGGTCAAGGGCAGGCAGAGGTCAGTAATCCAGAGAAGAGTCCGAAAGGTACAGAACGGCAGGCAGGCTCAGGCTCAGGGCAGGCAGAGGTCAGTAATCCAGGGCAGTGTCACAAGGTACAGAACGGCAGGCAGGCTCAGGGTCAGTGCAGGCAGAGGTCAGTCAATGCCCGATCAGCTGGTCCCACAAGGTACGAGAAAGGGCAGGCAGGCTCAGGTTCAGGGCAACCAGAGGTCAAGTAATCCAGGACAGTGTCACAAGGTACACGAACGGCAGGCTAGGCTCAGGGCAGCAAGAAGGTCAGTAACCAGGACAGTGTCACAAGGTACGAGAACGGCAGGCAGGCTCAGGGTCAGGCAAACAGAGGTCAGTAATCACAGGACAGTGTCACAAGGTACAGAAAGGCAGGCAGGCTCAAGGGTCAGGGCAGACAGAGGTCAGTAATCCAGGACAGTGTCACAACGTACAGAACGGCAGGCAGGCTCAGGTCAAGGCGACAGAGGTCAGTAATCCAGGACAGTGTCACAAGGTACAGAACGGCAGCAGGCTCAGCAGGGAGGGCAAACAGAGGTCAGTAATCCAGGACAGTGTCACAAGGTACAGAACGGCAGGCAGGCTCAGGGTCAGGGCAGACAGAGGTCAGTAACCCAGGACAGTGTCACAAGGGTACAGAACGGCAGGCAGGCTCAGGGCAGGCAGAAGGTCAATACAGGGACTAGAGCAAACAGGAGTAAGGAAAATGCTGGTAGGCTTGACAAGACAAACTGGCAAGATGTACAGAGAACACAGGTATAAAACACAGGGGATAAGGGGCAAATTGGGCGACACCTGGATGGGGGGGGGGGGGGGGGGGGACAAGCAACAAAGACAGGTGAAAGAGATCAGGGTGTGACGTATTAAAAAGGGTCTGACCTCAGCAAGGACAAGATGCTGAATTTGTTCATCTTCTGTGTACTAATTGGTTCCTACAGTGCACAAATTAGTTCTCTGCTATTTGACCATAGGAAAAACAGCTACTCTGTAGATACTGCAATACGGGTTTGATTAATTGAGCACTGTTGACTATTGTTGAATACTATTATTCTCTTTATTGGTTTATGAATGCATGTAAAGCATTTTATTGATATATTCATTGATTGGGCATTATGAAATGGTATGGCTGTATGATTAGTCATAATGATATCACATGATTTTAAAAGTATTCAGTTCACCTGACTTTAGGGACATTTAGCAAGTTTGGTAGGGCTACTAACAACCATCAGCACCATTCATATTACAGAGCGCAGTTTTGGAGATGCCCAGTTTATGTGACTCAACAGCCACATGGAATTTGACTTGGTAATGATTGTGACTGCAGATGTGGCGGTAATACGGTCACCATAACAGCCCTCTTCAGGTGACTTTCACTTTTGCTGTAGATTTACAACCCACCTCCTCACACTGCATCGTAATATTGATGAAACCCATACATAGCTAACTTATGGTAGCACTAAACCCATACTTTACGTTTAATTTTTCACATTCCCTTGGATGATTGCACTTTACTGTCAATCGCTCTGAATAATAGTGTTCTGCTAAATGACCCAATATAAATGTAAATGGCAGAAAATGTGTTTATCTTATGTTCAAGTTCATGATAATCTCGTATTGCTACCAATGGAGCAAGACACACACACCACACACACAGACACACACACACAGCCACTTAAGGATTCATTAGTCCCCATGGTGTGCTGTACATATTGCACTACTCATCTGGTAGTTGGGTTAGCAGTGTTGTCTGTTGGACTGGTGGCTCTGCTGAGCATATGAATGATAATCAGGCCTTGTGTGCCTACCCAAGTGGTTGGGCAGCAGGACTGCAGTCTGTGCAGTCGCCTCAGGGGAAGATTAGGAGGGGCAGCCGGCCCTCTGGTCACATCGACAGTCACAGCGCCCGTCCGGCTCGGCCAAACCCCACTGGGACCCTAAATCCTGTTACACTGTCAGCTAAGACCATCCCTCCTACTAGAGATGTGTGGCTGTAAAATGTGTGTACATATTAAGTACGGGGGCGGAGTGTCTCAAAACGATGAATAATTCATAGTAGAATAAAAGGAGATATTGACTACATCCCCATGAACAGAGTGCCCTCTTTATTTTATCAAATGGGAGATCATTAGACTCACACACAAACCCATGAAAATATCATTTTCTGGTGGCACAACGGGTGCTGGCCAATATCATCATCATCATCATGCATTAACAATATTCAACTGGTATCATGATTATTGTTTATTGGAATATTTGATTAGTGGTTTGGCTATTTTCAGTTGTTGCTTTTTCAGTTGTATGGTTTGTGACATCACACTATTGGATACTTATTAGTGGATTAGATTAAATGTTTATCCGATTCTTATTCTATTTGTGGTTTGACTTGAGTGAGTAATCTATTTGTTGTTGTCCTTGTAGATGTTCACTGCTTTTGTTTCTAGTTTCACAATATATGTCATTGATTCATCTTATATGAATGTTAGGCTGCAGCCTACTTTATGAAATGAGGACTTCATAACAGTGTCTAGAGTATCTATGAGTATGCTGTTTCGCACAGACAGGGAGCTGCAGAGTAGCTGTTTGATTTGTTTCAGTAACAAAGTCATTATACTGGATGAGATTTCTTGCACTTCTGGCCTGCGCCTCCAGAGGGCCATGTTTTCTGAGGTCAAAGCTATTTGTCGGTCTCCAGTTGGGATTACAAATGAGGATGAGCCTCCCTAAATAGCGACCCCCAGCACCCCTATATTCCTACCCACGGGATGACAGCTATGACCATTATTTTGAAAACGATTTCCTTTGATAATATATTTAAGCAATGAGCCGACTCTAAACGCCAACCAGCCAAGCAAATGTCACTGTTCTAATAGTGACCAGATAATTCAATGTAACCCTCCACCTGTTGAAACAGCACCAATTCCAGACCAATTTTATTGTGCCTTGTGAGATCATACCCCAACAAACTCTGAGCCTCTAATGTTTTACATTTTTGTTGCGAAAATAAGGAAATGCATTTAATGAATTAATTGTTACATTAATACAACATTATTAACCCATTCTGTAATTCAAATGTAGAATACAGCATATAATTGAAAGGGGATGTGGTGGGTCAAGGGACTGGAGCGAGATTGGCCTATTAGTTAATGGAAGACGCCTGGCATACGGCGTCCAAGAGAATGAAAGGCCTAATCCCACTCTGTTGCAGATAACAGGCTCTTGTCCGCATGAATCTGTACCTACAGCTTGTTTAAGGGTTTAATTGCTCCTAATTTGTGCGGTAAATACCTGCTATTATGGCGCGGCAAAGTTGCGACCAAATTATACCCTTAATGTAAGTCGAGTGGTATTTTCCGCGGAGCAGAGTCCCTGGTCATTTTACAGGAGATAAAACAAATAGGTTTGTATGCTGCATATGGGCGGGCTTGCTTCTAGACTGAAAAGCCATTATGTGAGCAGCTCGGTTCTGAACTGAAAAGCATGAGCGGTGAGCAGACAGGTAATTGTCACGCTTGTCAACGACCACCAGAGACACCAACATTTTACTCTGCAACGTCGCAGCCAGAAAGGTGTCCAGTGTGCTATGTGGTCAGGCACACATGAGAAGTTGTGGATTTTTTTGCACCTTGCAAAATTAACAGACTCTAATAATAAGATTTAATTTATACACAGCCCATTGCAACATATTTCCTTAGCCTAAGAGTTAGTATTGTCATTCGTGGGAAAGATTCCTTGCCCATGGGAATTAGAAAGTTCTAGACATCCTGCCGTAGCGCACTTGTTGCAGAAAGCACACTCGCAACCTGGGTAGAAAGCGTGCATGTAAAATATAAGATTTTAGATATAATACATTTGGAAACTCCAGTCGTAGCCCAAACTGGTGACAAAACCTTATAGGCCTATTCATGTTATGGTTTTATCCAGTTGCTATCTGATATATGTTTATAAGCATTATAACCAATTACCCATCTTATTTTCTCTCTCTTCCTCTGAGAAAGCACTGTTTGAATTTTGAAAGAATATTTACATTTGCGTCGTCTAAGTTTCTAATGTGAATAAAATAGGGAAGCTTTTTAGGGACAATTCAAAAACAAAAAATAAAAGAAATGCAATACGGCTGGGAGGAATATAAACGACATTTCACTGTTTACTCAAACATTAATGGTTCCCATCCCTTTGAAGGTGTTGTTTAGAAGACCTAAAGTGAAAGAAAATGTTTTCCTATTACTTAATTCAATCAGAGCGAGGCGGGGGCTTTCACGCGCACGCATTTGGCCTCTCTGTGACAGAGTCGCCTTTGTGTGCGTCTATCCGCCGCTGTCACACACTTTAATTCGAGTCTCTTTCTCTTGCATTGAAAACACTCCACAATGACATTCAATAAGGGCCGGCGAGTGAAAACCTGGTTATTTTTATATATTCTTTCCCGGACTCGGCGGGGGCCCGGGCACAGGAATTAATCACTGGTTTGAACCGCATTGCCTTCAGGCTGTGACTTGTCCTTTCTGTGTCTAGAAATGATACATTGGCCTCAAAATGGACAAGTACATTCACACGTTTTAAATTAAACACTTATTTGTTTGCAGATAATCCTACCTTTAGCAGCAATCAATAATATATATATATATATAATATAGCCTATATTTTCACTTGTATAGACATAAAGGTCCTAATATGTCCTATAGGGCTATATGTCATGTGTTCACAAATATTACGACATACTTGCAAGTTCAACATAGAAGCCTTAACGATGCCAATTAAGGAAGGTCCTCTCCAGCATAAATTAGAACGAAATGCAAACGTTTTATTGTATTTCGAGACTACGAGGCTATTGTGTGTCCTGCATCTTTTGTGTGGCATGCATATGTGCTTGGATTCCAGAAAATATTAACTTACAGCTTATTTAACGTAAACATTACAGAGCAAATACCACTCAACTCCCCAACTGTTACTCATGATTGATCAAGTTAAACACATTCTCTGTTATGTTATGCGGAAAGTGTAGGCTTAGTTGGATAAGTGCTGATGGTGTTCCATAAATGAGTAGATTTTCTGAAAACAGACAGACCAGTAGAAATGGCTACCCCAGTACATTGGCTAAATGTTTATTTCTCAAATTATAGATATTAAAACGTAGTATAATAAATAAGAGCGAAGCTAACAAGTAGAAGGGGTAGTGCCGCCTCTTGCGGCGTGGGTGGGGCTGACAAGAATAGACCACATTATGCAGTTCATTTAGTTAACAAGTGAAATAATGGGGAAGCGTGCAGTGTGAATGCCAAGAGAAAAGGCACAAAACCCTATTGAGAGCTCTTAGACGCTCACGGCGTAACCGTCACATGGCCGGACCGGGACTACAACTATTTAAAGAGCGTCAGTGTCCTTTCAGCACCACTCCGCTGTCCACCCGCCAAGCAAGCAGTTCAGAACGAAACAACGCGCTGACTGAAAAAGTTTACCAAGTACTGAGCAGCAAGTTTGCAAAGATGCCGAGGTCCTTTCTTGTGGATTCCTTGATTTTGAGGGAGGCAAATGATAAAGGGAGGGAAAACAATCCACCTTTATTTCCTTACGCTATGCACCCGTCTCACCCACTCCATGGGCTGTCCGCAGGCTCTTGCCACTCACGGAAGGCTGGCTTGCTATGCTTCTGTCCGCTATGCGTATCCCAGCTCCACCCATCCCCACCGACCTTGCCACTCCTCAAGGCATCCTTCCCTACCTTCGGCTCCCAGTACTGCCATTCTGCACTATCGAGGCACCACACGTCCTCCACCGGCGTCAACCTCAACCACGGTCCGGGGATATATCAAGCAACCTATTCGGTTCCAGACCCACGACAGTTCCACTGCATCTCCATCGGTGAGTAAACGTATTGAATACACAATTGATACTTTTACACAGAATGAGCTTCATCAGCTGAATGAACATTTATTCCGGTGTTTTATTTAGCATTTTGGATAACTTAATTAAATGTGTATATTTCTTTGCTTTTACAGAAAACAACAACAGCCAACTTCAGAGCAGCAAGCGCATGCGCACAGCCTTTACCAGCACGCAACTTTTGGAGTTGGAGAGAGAGTTCACTTCCAACATGTACCTCTCCAGACTTCGACGCATTGAGATCGCCACATATCTAAACCTGTCAGAGAAGCAGGTCAAGATCTGGTTCCAGAACCGCAGAGTCAAACACAAGAAGGAGGGGAAGAGCGGCGCGCACAGATCCGGCTCCCACAGTTGCAAGTGCTCGTCCCTGTCATCTGCACGGTGCTCGGAGGAGGAAGAGGACATGCCCATGTCTCCTTCCTCATCAGGGAAAGAGGATGATGGAGACCTGTCCGTCTCTCCCTGAACTTCCCCTGATCTTCCCCGATCCTCAACAGAGACAATTGGTCCTCATAGCACCTGTGGAATTCTGAATGCAGCCAAAAAGTCGACTGTTCTTATCGTGTTCAGTCACCTGTACATAGGAAGAGAATAAAATATATAAACAGGGAATTTCTCTGGAATGTTGTATAATTGTATACATGTTGTTCGTTTTATATGTAGTTTTTTTCTGATAACGGTCCATTCGTTGTTGCCAATGGATTATATTACAGCTAGACAGGTCGATATTGGTTTTATGATATACCCAAATGAATAGCAACATTTGTTAGTATTATTTTTGTAAAACAATAGCTGTATTTTGTATAACGGTGAATACTGGCTAGCTTTAAGCACATTATTTGGATGGAAATGTGATGGAGAATTTTTTTCTCTCACAATGTCACATCACTAATAGCCTATCAAACTGTTATTATATCTTCAGTGTATTTGAAAATATTTATTTATTTAAAAATGTGAATACTTAAATAAAGAATATTTCTTAGTGATATACTCATGACTCTGTGTAAAATTGTTTACACTTGCGCACCACTGGGAGCGCAAACACAGACACTGGGAGCGCAAACACAGACACTGGGAGCGCAAACACAGACACTGGGAGCGCAAACACAGACACTGGGAGCG